>NC_089912.1:51612298-51729798 GCF_040182565.1 Anser cygnoides | reverse complement strand
CTTTTGGAGAGCCAACTTCGACCTCTTCCAGGAGCTGCTTAGGGGTATCTCATGGGCTAGCCTACTAGAAGGCAAGGGTGCCTGTGAGAGCTGGGCAACATTTAAACAGCACTGCTTCCAAGCTCAGGATCGGTGCATCCCTAAGAGTAGGAAATCGGAGAAGTTGGGCAGGAAACCTGCATGGATGAGCAAGGAGCTCATCGACAAGATCAAAAGAAAGAGGAAGGTCTGTGAAATGTGGAAAAAGGGCCTGTCCTCTTTTGAGGGGTATAGAAGTGTTGTCAGGGCCTGCAGGGATGCGACGAGGAAGGCTAAAGCCCACCTAGAGATAAGGCTTGCAAAAGAGATAAAGGATAGTAAGAAGGGTTTTTTTTAAGTATGTAAACAGTAAAAGGAAGACTAGGGATAATGTGGATCCCTTGCTGAACGAGGGGAGTGTCCTGGTAACGGGAGATGCCGAGAAGGCGGAGATACTGAATGCTGTCTTTGCTTCAGTCTTTGCTTCAAGGACTCCCCCCTGGGACTCCTCGACCCTGGCGGGAGGAAAAAGGGTCTGGGAAATGGAGGGCTCCCCCTGGTTGACGAGAGAGTGGTTCGGGAGTGTCTGAGTGGGCTCAACGCACACAAATCCATGGGTCCCAATGGGCTGCATCCATGTGTGCTAAGGGAGTTTGCAGAGGTGATCACGAAACCGCTCTCTATCATCTTTGAAAGGTCCTGGAGAACAGGAGAGGTGCCTGAAGACTGGAGGATAGCCAGTGTCATTCTGGTCTTCAAGAAGGGCAAGAAGGAGGATCCGGGAAAATACAGGCCAGTCAGTCTCACCTCTGTCCCTGGAAAGGTGTTGGAACAACTTGTTCTGGATGCCATCTCCAAGTAATTGGAAGAGAAGAATGTTATGAGGAGTAGTCAGCATGGATTCACCAAGGGGAAGTCGTGCTCCATCAACCTCGTTGCCTTCTATGATGGCATCACCAGCTGGGTAGATGGGGGGAGAGCAGTGGATGTCATCTACCTTGACTTTAGCAAGGCTTTCGATACTGTCTCCCATGACATCCTGATAGCAAAGCTGAGAAAGTGTGGGATAGAGGAGTGGACAGTAAGGTGGGTTGAGAACTGGCTGACTGGTCGAGCTCAGAGGGTGGTGATCGGCAGCGCAGAGTGCAGCTGGAGACCTGTGATTAGCGGTGTTCCCCAGGGATCGGTGCTGGGTCCAGTCTTGTTCAACATCTTCATCGACGACCTTTATGAGGGAATAATAGTGTCTGCCCTCAGCAAGTATGCCGATGACACAAAGCTGGGAGGAGTGGCTGACACGCCAGAAAGCTGTGCTGCCATTCAGCAAGACCTGGGCTGGCTGGAGAGATGGGCAGGAAGAAACCAAATGAGGTTTAACAAGAGCAAGTGTAGAATCCTGCACCTGGGAAGGAACAACTGCACGTACCAGTACAGGCTGGGGGACAACCTGCTGGAGAGGAGCTCTGAGGAGAAGGACCTGGGGGTCCTGGTGGACGACAGGTTGACCACGAGCCGGCAGTGTGCCCTGGTAGCCAAGAGGGCCAATGGGATCCTGGCGTGCATTAAAAGGAGCGTGGCCAGCAGGTCAAGGGAGGTGATCCTCCCCCTCTACTCTGCCCTGGTCAGGCCTCACCTGGAGTACTGTGTCCAGTTCTGGGCTCTCTGGTACAAAAAAGACAGGGATCCCCTGGAAAGAGTCCAGTGGAGGGCCAAAAAGATGATACGGGGCCTAGAGCGTGTTCCCTGTGAAGAAAGGCTGAGAGACCTGGGTCTGTTCAGCCTGGAGAAAAGAAGACTGAGAGGGGATCTCATCAATGTGTATAAATACCTGAGGTGTGAGAGACAGAGGGATTTGGCCAACCTCTTTTCAGTGGTTTGTGGGGACAGGACAAGGGGTAATGGCCACAAGATAGAGCACAGGAAGTTCCGCACCAACATGCGAAAGAACTTCACGGTGAGGGTGACAGAGCACTGGAACAGGCTGCCCAGGGATGTTGTGGAGTCTCCTTCTCTGGAGATACTCAAGACCTGTCTGGATGCCCACCTGGGCAGCCTCCTCTAAGGAACTTGCTTTGGCAGGGGAGTTGGACCCGATGATCTTTCAAGGTCCCTTCCAACCCCTACAATTCTGTGATTGTGTGATTCTGTGAAAAGGTGGGGGACAGTTAAATTCAGGGCTAATAGTGAACTTAAATAGCAACTAAACTTGCATTGCGTCCCTGAATAATAGAAAGATTCCACTATTTAAAATTGGGTTGTAATACTTCTGAACTATAGAAATAAAATAGGAAACCTCATTTTAAACTACTTAACCATTAATTCCTAAGGCTGGATTACAGTGGTGTTACCAGTGTAGAGTAACATTGTACATAGAAAGCCCTACTGCAGTTAATGGACCTATATAAAGAAAAATGCAGTGATCTGACTGTAGTAGGGTACTCAGAATGAGTACTCACTTAAACATTTTTATATTGTTAATGCTTCCTGTCAAAAATGTGTATTTCGCCTGACTCTTAAATTTTAATGTATTTGTTTTTGCAGTAGTCACTTTAAAATACATTAAACATTTTGGATAGTGCTATGTAGTATTCATATTTCAGTATGTATCTGTCTTTGTTGCTATTAAATAGAAAAAATAGCATGTATATCAGATAGCATATATATCCCCTCCCCTCCCCTCCCCTCCCCTCCCCTCCCCTCCCCTCCCCTCCCCTCCCCTCCCCTCCCCTCCCCTCCCCTCCCCTCCCCTCCCCTCCCCTCCCCACCCCCTATAAATATCTAAGAAATTTAGATTTTTTGAGTTCAAATATGCAAGCAATTCTGAAGAGCCATATGTAATGCTAAATCCTTTTTGGGAATTAGTGTGCAATTCAGATTAGTTTTTGCTATAATTATGGCTTTGGTGACAGATGATGAAAAGTTTAATGAAAAGTAAATTACATAAACTACTTGAATCCCATACAGCTTAAATATGGGGTCCACATTCTAATATATATATATATATATTTTAAAGCCTCATTGAGAAGACCTCACTAAAATCAGAGAATCTGCATGTAACTTCATAATAAAAAAGTTACTTCAAAGATTTTTACAATGTTAAATTTGCTAGCTGTGTGAAATTATTATTAAAAAAAAAAGATAAAAAAGAACTGAAAGAGGGAGAAGGCAGAAGACACACTAAAAATTGGTTTCCTTCGTAGGCTGTAATGAGGGAGTGATTGTGCTAAAAGCAGTTGAGAGCCCAGATAGAAATAAAAGCTAGAAGCATACACTATATATATAAGTATATATATATATATATATATATGTACATATGGCTTCCATAAATGCTGTACCAGCTTGTTAAGAGGGTTAATTTTAATAGCATTTGATTTTTCAGCACTTTCTTTTTTTGTTTGTTATTAATTTGAATATAACTGAATTGTTACGAGATCATTTCTAGTGTCTTTAGCAGATTGTGTTTAATACATATTATGCTAGGTTTAGCTCCTTGGAAACAAATTCTGCCTTCCATGTGGAGAAAAGAAGTAACATATGTCTGTAAAGGTTAATTTCTGAATGGGCAGATAAAACATATGAAAACTACGAAGTGCTGTTCAGTGAGTTACCTCATAATATTAATTTTAAGAAGTAAATATTAGTAGAATTAGTAGCAACGTGGTTTCTAATTGACTGTGCTCTCAGTTACAAAGTGTAAATGTTTAATGTGTTTAATGGAGAGTATATTAAATTTAACCACTACTTCCGTTTTTTTTGAAGTAGCGATCAACAGATCTGAGAAGACATTCTATTTAACTTCTTTTGAAAATAACAAACAGGAAACTGTGTTTTGCAAATTACAAAGTACTGCTAAGGAAGTATCGATCTGATACCTCATAATTTTTCTGGCCATGTCACTTACCCTCATGGGGCAGATAACCACCCAGGATGACATAATTACGGAGAAGCTAACTAGTACAGAAGCTAACTGATACTGATTAAACCTGGGCAAAACTTCTGTGTCTGACATCTACCCTTTACTTGGGATTATGAATAGCTGCACGAGACTTATCCTGCTCATTTTATTTTACAGTATGCATTCATGCTCCTATTGGAGATGAACAATGTTGTATGCAGCCAGCAAAAAACATTTAGGCTGTTGACTGTAAAACAGTTGAACTTTAAAATAAATAACACAGCTTAGTGTCTTATTTTTTATATAAGGAATTGAATTATTTAACCCAGGCCGAATTCAAATATGAAAGCAAACAGACTTTTGTTGTCTGCTGAAAATGTGAAGGGGAAAGCCGCTCGTTGCTGTTCTGTTGTATCATTTTCTAACATGCAGAAGTAAACTAGAGTAAGCTGTTGAATAATCTCCATTAAATACCATATTCTTGTTGTATTAGTAGTAAAGAGAAGAGACTGTTTGTCACCTGTAACTTCATCTGATGCAGTTTCATCACTACAGCATAAAGTTAGTCGAATATGAGTAGATAAGAACATAACAATAGACACACGTATATGCTGGAGACAGTTTGGCTGGCTTTGTTGTCTGGTCACATAACTGATGTCTGTGTTGCTTATAGTGTCACATACAAAGGATACTGGGAATTTTCCTTTGTGTGGTTTTAATTATGTCATTGCTTGATTAGATATAAATTATTACTTTGAGACAACAAAAAGAACAAGATGATATTTAGAAAAAAAAAAAAGAAAAAGAAAAGAAAGAAAAAGAAGAGAGAGAACGAGAATGAGAAAGAAAGAGGAAGAGGAAGAGGGAGAGGGAGAGGGAGAGGGAGAGGGAGAGGGAGAGAAACTGAGAAAGAGGGAGAGAAAGAGGGAGAGGGAGAGAAAGAGAAAGAGGGAGAGAAAGCGGGAGAGGGAGAGAAAGAGGGGGAGAAGAAAGGAAAGAAAAAAGTGTAAATGCCATTTTATAGACTAAGTAATTCCAGGAGACATATTTCAGATGCTACAATATAGGATGAAGACTGCTAAGAGTGGAATTAATTTGAGGGCAAATGATTGATCATACAGTTTCAAAATAATCAAAACAGTTTTTACTGTTTGATGTTTTAAAAAATATATAAAAATAAAATAAGTGGCCCCAAATTGTGGAAAGGTGCAAGGACTAGTTAAGGATGAGAGTGGGAAGGAAATTATAGCAGAATATAGTACATGTTTTAGCATGAGAAGCAGGAGCAAGGAATATTGTATAGAAAAATGTGTGCAACAGGAAGGAGTGAGGAAGGAGGCAATGCAGGAACTGAAGCCAAAGTTGGCCCTAAGTTATGAGTAAGTGACAAAGAGAAGAATTGGATAAGGCATTGGAGATGGGACCATGCCCAGGATTGTTAAAGGGACTTAACATGGTGGAGGTGGTAAAGTAAGAGCAGAATCTGAAGGAGATGAATGGAAGAGTAGTAAAAACTCTGTTCTGCACAGCATGAAAATAAAATCAGGTTTCTTGATGTCAAGGATTCCTTTGCTTTATAACAAATAACCTCTAAAACACAGTGGCTAAATGGTTGGCTGTCTTTTGCTGCCAGACAGACGTACTAACTTAATTGACTACAAATTGCATTATGCTGTGGCTGCTTCTGCACATCAGTAAAAATGTGCTGACAACTTGGAATGAGTAGAAATATGTATTATACTTTAGGATTCCTTTTTTTTAATAGGAAAAACAACAACAACAAAACTTTGTAAAGATTGCTATGTGTGGACTGACAGGGAAGTGCTAGAATTAAAGGTATCATTGTAACCTTGTATTTTATTTATATGGATGCTTGATAATATGTTTACATTGATTCATTTTTTATTTTTTTATTTATGCTTTTTTTTTTTTTTTTCTGTGACTCTTTGCCTTTTGCAGTCCAGGCTTTTATCAATAAGCCTTTTTCATCTTGCATTCTTTATGGAAGTCATACACTGAATACATCAAGGAGCTGCAGAAAATAAAAGTCCTTGAGAGGGCCATAGTAAATGTGGACGGTGTCCAGGGTGTTAAACAGACTGCAGAAAGTGGTCACTGATTGAGTTATGTATTTTTCGTACTTGGGAGCCTTTGGGAAATATGCAAAATCATCATGAATGGTGTTAACTTTGCCACTAAAATGTAACTGCAGCTTAATCAAATATTTTACAGCAGCCATTTGATATATTATAGGTCATTCGTGAGTGAAAAAGGTCAGTGATAGTCATATGTAAACACAAAAATAACCACTTTTTGGATCCTTCAGATGTTAAAATTTGAGAGAAAAAATGAACTTCTGAGGAACTGAAGCATGCCAATCTGTATAGGTGCAATGCTTACCTGACATGTATAGAAAAATACAGATTCAAGTTATAGAATCATAGAATGGTTTGGGTTGGAAGGGACCTTAAAGATCATCAAACTCCAGCCCCCCTCCCATGGGCAGGGATGCCACCCACTGGATCACGTTAGCCAAGACCCCATCCAGCCTGGCCTTGAACACCTCTGTTTGGCCTTGAACACCTCCATAAGCCATTATAAGCCTGTTGCCTTTAAAATCAATGGTATTTATCATTATGCAATTTAGCTTGCTTGTTCCTCCTTCGTGGTTCTAGAATGTAAATGTTTTATTATATGTTACAGCATAATGTAACATATAATATAGATTCAATTATACAGAATAATATATTATTACTATATAATATTAATATATTAATATTACACTATAGAATTAATATATCCAATTATATAGAATAATATTGTATATAATATATGGAAAAAAAACTATGAAATGTCAAATGCTGGAGTCATAATTCTGTGGTTATGTTGGGGATTTTGTTCCACTGGCAAGCAGAATCTGGAATGATTCAAAACTAAAAATTTATGTTGAAAGGGTGACTGATATGTACAAGGCAAGGATGGTCAATACATGAGAAAAACTTTCTAGAAGATAAGAAAATATACTGGAAGCACATCTATAAGTATGTCAGATTCCAGTAGTAGATTGACTTTTTCAGGTATATTATGAGCTGCTTAAGATGCCGTATTTCCTGAA
Source organism: Anser cygnoides (assembly GCF_040182565.1). NCBI lineage: Eukaryota > Metazoa > Chordata > Aves > Anseriformes > Anatidae > Anser > Anser cygnoides. The sequence continues at coordinate 51,722,770 of NC_089912.1, read as the reverse complement.
CTGAAACAAGATGCTAAATCCCTGTTATGCTGAATGGACAAGATGGTAGATAAAAGAGTAGTTGTACAATACAATCTATGATTGGCATCAATCTCTTAAATTAGGAAGTATTTTATGTTGGTGGTTAAAGCTTGAACACATATTGTGGTTTCGCTGTAAGCTCTTAAGTTCTAATTGAACTGGAATGTGCTTTTTAATTCAGCTGTTATACTTAGATTGTAAACATTTTAAAGGGAAAGATTATGGCAGTAAACATTACTGGAAGAAGATTATTTTCGCTGTTTTTGATGGATATACCAAGATGAGATCCTGCTTGAGGAGGGCACTAAGTGTTCTAGAAGTATTAAATAATGCTGATAAGTGGGTGTCTTAGAAATGAAAAGTGAAAGAATGAATGAAAGTTTCTGTAGTGTTTCCTTATCTTTCTCTTTTGAGGTGAAAGCCATTATTATTTTCTACTTGGTTATGATGATGTTCTTAATATATAGGTTACTAAATGAAGGACCAAAGAGTTATTATTACCCTAAGAAGTTTTATTTCAAACTATTATCTGTTAATACATAGTAGTAGATGAATCTTCAAATAATGGAAAAAAGTAGCTCACTCTAAAATGTAATTTTCTTTGTGTTGAATCTGAAATTTATTGCAGTGTTTTTGAAGTATAATTTTACCCAAATATGGAACTGTCTTTGTTTTTTCAGCTGGAACTCCTCAGAGGGAGTGCTAGATTTGATGAATTAATTCAGTCACTTGTAGAAGAATTGCACCTCAATAACATCTAACTCCTGTTTAATTTCAACAATTACATCACCACTTCTAATAAGCAGATTCTGAATAGTAGTGAAATAGTAGTGAAAGACTGCCTGAGTATAAAGCTCAAATTTGGTCCTCAGAACTGGGAAACTACTGTCGCTTAAGACAATGCTGTAAAATATGTAATTCTTATTTTAGACTTTACAAGTCTTTTAGTAGATCAGAGGATTACAGTACAGGTAAACTCTTACATTCATGAACAATCAGAAACATACATGATTTAGATATTCTGTACCAAATCTCTGAAAAACATCACTTCTGTAAGAGGTTAGTTCTTTGTTTTCATTTTATGGCTGAGATTCTAAGACAGAAGGACAACCAGAGAGCTTTGTGAAATGAAAACATATTAATTCTAATTTAATTGTGGTCATCCTTCTCTACCTTCTTCTGTAGTGTGTCTGGTTATTACGGGGTTTCTTTCTATGATGTTTTACAAATGTTTTCTTGCCTTAGCAACTTCTTTCCTGACTGCAATAGTGCTTTTAATTTTGAATTTGAGCTTTCAGTTTACTTCAAAGTATTTAAAAATAACACACATTTGGACTATTTGAATTAATAATTGGACCTCTACTTGAGCTTGAAACTGTGCCTCTTTCGTGCATCATTATGAAAGAAAATAATAAATTCATTCTCTCTTCCTTTTTTTTACCCCATGATCAAAAACATATCATGTGAATGTTCTCTTTTACTACATATCTAACAAGTCTGAACAGCAGTGTGAAAAGAGATTATGTTCACATGAGGCATTTTCAATACAAGCTAAAATATAGCTGTACATAAACATGAACATAAATTTAAAAATAATTTAATAGTGATATATATTACCTACCTATGGGTCAGGACAACTAAATTTATTCAGGGCAGTCTTGAATCTGATATTTCCCATTTTAGTATCTGTGATGTACCTGTGCTTTTAAAATAAAAATATTTGTATATAATATTTATACTGGTTATTTTTTCTCCCATAACATCGTATTAAGAAGTATAAAAATAGAAGACTACAAATGATCATGCCAGAAAATACACAATTCATACTCTTTCTTTTTTTTTTGTTTAACATGCATACATACAACTAATAATATTAAATACACCGACCATATATGCTAATAGTCCTAAGTGTATTGTTATGCATTCTGGAGGAAAAAAGATGTTTAGAAACACCAAAATGATTGTGCAACAATAATTAGAAGGGAATAATCATTCAGATATATACTTAGTGCACTTTATTTTAATGGAACACTTTGAATTAATAAACACTTTTTTTTTTTTTTTGACAGTAATAACTACAGTATATCTTAGCACATAATTAACTTTAACAAACATAATAATAAGTCTACTGAGCAACAGTGGCAAAATTGCAGTAACTCATTTCTTTGGACCTTGTAGCGTAAAAGGAAAAGAAACTGTTTATTTAAAAGAGTCATTATATACTGTTTCCTTTCCATTATTATTTACCCTTTAATTAGCCTTATTTCAATGGATTTTTTTCTTGATTTCTATCAGGATTACTGGAAAGAGAATCAGATCCTCAGATTGTAATGAGAATGATTGTATTAGTCAATAAATAGAGAAATTAAGGACTGCTACTCCAGTAGCCTGGATATATATGAGCATCTGGAAACACAAAGGTATGATGAAGTGGTACGAAGTAGGATGCTCAATAGAAATGGAGGTGTCCTATATAAGGACTTGCCAAGAAATGTACTTGGCATCACTTAACAGGGATTATTTTCAATACAGGCAGTGACAGTTTCCACCTCAGTGTAAATTTTTTATGCTGTAGGATCAGATCTACATTTACTCACTTTATCAAAAGAGAATGATACGTTTCCTTTTATTGCTGAAAAACAGCTCTGCCCTCTCTCCTGCATCTTGTCATCCAAAAATGAAAAACAAAATAAAAGCTGATATTTAACATTTTTTGCTCCTGATAATTTTTTCGTTGCTTATATAGATTAATTATAAATAAGAGTAATTAAGAATGATTAAACAACTGAGAAAATTAAATAAGTAGCAAGATTAGGGTAAATAGTGGATTTTTTATTTTTTTTTAGTTGTTGAAATGCATGTACCTCTGGAATAATAAAAAAAAAAAAGTTACTCTTAGTTGTTGAGCAAGAGCAATATCCGGTCTTGAATTTTATTAAATTAATTTATTTCATCTGCTGTTGAGACTTTTTTTTTTTTTAAATAAAAAAAATATTGCTTTTTAAACTTTTTATGGTGAAGGTTCAAATTAACCACAATATATTCATGTGAAACATAGGTTTATTTCTATCTAACAGGAATAAGCTAGGTGAAAATGTATGTGTAAGAACTTTAACGACTCCCATTCATATATCACTTTTTGTGCAGAGTAGTTTGAGCACCTGTCACCCAGTCCAATTATTTCACTGCCTGTTGAATATGTTCTGTATTCTCTCTTTCTTTCTCTCTCTCTTTTTTCTTTGATAGTAACTAGCAAGCCTTGATTACAGTTACTTGGTATGGTAACACTTTGCTGTAGTGAAGGTATGAATAGTACCAGATTATAGCTATTCATACAACTTCGCTGCAATCAGGGCTAATTTTCCACACTAGTGCATAATGCAGTAGCTTGCAAACGTCTGTTATTGTTGGATGGGATGTTATTAATACCTGATCACATTGCTGTAAATGCATCCTGCTCAATTCTCAACATGAATCTGAAAACAATGGGCCAAATCTTCAATTTCTGTAAATTTTAGCAGTGTCACTGAAATTACTTAGGTATGAACTTCTTACAAGTGAACAAAATAGCCAGTCTACTTAAGGAAACACCTTATTTATACATGGTATGCATGTATACTCATTTCTAAGAGCAGGGAAACATTTTACGTAATTACAGATGCATCAAATATATAAAACCTCTTGTATGAAGTACAGTATCAGCTGATGATGGAGATGATTTTCTAGCAGAATGGAACAAAATTATTTTCAAAGGAGTTCAGTCAGTCTTTAAAGATTGCCTAACAAGAACAATCATTTACAGAAATGTAGTTGCATCAGAAATTTATTTGCATCTCTAATCAAGTTTTACAGCAACATTGAAGTTCAAATAATCTTCCAAAATGTCTGCTCATAAAAGTGGTACAAATGTAAATGCTCATTTGTGTCTATTGTAATGTATCTTATAGAACTTCCATTTTGTGAGTATATTTGTGGGAACTTTAAAAAATTCTATTAGTCCTGAAAAGCAGTACCAGGTGCAGGCTGGACTCATTCACAACCATAGAAAGTCTAGCAATAAAGGCAAAATGCTGGCCCCCTTTAGGAATGCCACTCATTTCTGTGGCACTAGGGTTTCACCTTACAGCAAAATTTATGTTTTAGTCTATGGCCCACAGTATTTTACGAATCTAACAGTTTCAGTCTTAGAAAAGCAGTTAAGAATAAAAAGACAAATCCATAGCAGGTGTAATAATCCAATTGAAATTTCCAGTGTTGCATTTCTTTCACTAATCTGAGAGTCAAGTTTTTATATCGGTCACTTATGTACACAGTTCCATCATATTTGTTTTACGTGTTCATCTGATTTGGGGAAAGAGAGAGCTGTTCCTAGCAGTAAAAGTCTAGGCACTGGAGGTAACTGTATGAATTTATTATCTGTTCTTCATTGTTCACGTGAAACTGTGCATACCTGCATGACTTTCATTGCTTTTTCAATTTCCCTTATGAAAGAGGTTAACGTAGAAAGTCCTGAAAGCTAACAGTGAAGCAGTATGTGGGAAAAAGCATGAATATTTTCAAATAACAATGATGGAGATGATTGGTTCTGGCTTCTCAGTGCAAGATCTGATATTTATTTGCAATGTTTAGCAATTAAAATTACTTGGTCATAGCCATCCCACCTTTTAACAGTGTAATGCTTGCAGCATTGGACTGATACTCTTTTGCAGAGGAATCACCTGTAAACAAGTTAAGGAAGAGATTGGGGGCATGGGGGAAACATTTGCTGGAACATGATCAGAAAACGTAAGAAATAACTGTTGACTTCTATCAGAAAGGACTTAGATTAGGACTTAGATCTAGGAGAACAGAGGAGTCTCAAGATCAGAATCAGATAAAAAGTTCAGATCCACACAGTGTAAAGAAAAATTGTGCTGGTGGATTGTGAAATAAATTTGACATTCAGGTGTTACATGAGATTTGAACTTGGAAGTTACCAATATGGAAAGAATCACAGTCATACAAGAAATCTCATTTTGACAGTGACAAGGTAAAAACAAAACAAACAAATTAACAAAAACAAACAAACAAACAAAAAAAAACACTTATCTGCAATGGATTCCAGAACCAGGGGAGTTCAATGACTGTAATGCAGTATGGATTGGTAAAACTCTTTTTTTTTTTTTTTTTTTTTTTTCCAGGAATGGTAAGGAGGATGAAAAGTTTGGTATATCAATACTTTTTTTCATTTTTGAGGTTGTTACTGGTCACTGTGACTTGTGTAGATGTACTGTGGATCTCCTAGCTGCTAGGTAGGCAGGGCAGCCTGATGGCCTGTATAAATCCTGCTGCAAGATCCCTGTGGCTACATTGGCAGCTGCTGGCAGGTTCTGTGGCTAACAGCTGGCTATGCTGCCTTGCCTCATCTGACACTGGCTAATGTGTGTGGCTGACATAGCAGGGGTGGCTGCTGAAGAGGGACACTCAAAGGTGAGGGATGCTTTCAGCACAGTTTGAATTTTGGGGAATTTTTTTTTTCTGTGTTATACATATACACATACACAGGTTAGTCTTATGCCATCAAAGTCAAAAAATATTGTATAATCTGTGTTTTGTTTGCCATGGAAAGTCATATACTCAACTATTACTTCCTTTTTACTATTTTTTTTATTGGCTGTTAATTTGGAAGAGTGGTCTCAAAGCATGATAATTTCTTTGAAATAACAGCGGTTCTTAATTATGGAAAGGCGAGCGTTTCTTTTTAAAATTAGATTACCTCTGATTTACATATACTTGCATGTAGCCCTTTGTCTATAGGCTGGGACAGTAGCAAACACAATGTAGTGAGGGTCAGCAACGGAAATAACAATAAATGAATACATTTTCAGAAATTTCAAAATAAATAGCAATCACATAATTAGTTTGTAGTGTTTCTAACTTCTAATATTAAGTAGAATGTCACCGATTGGAGTTCCTCAACGGAAACAGGTGCTGTATTCTGAAGGTTATGAACTATACTTCTTTTAACTCCACTGAGCAGATATATTCCTGAATACCAGGGTAGATCTAATTGAATAAGCATAGCAAAAGACTTATCTGCTGATGTTACACTGTAGGCTGATACAAAAGGTCAACACATAGAGATGACCATACCATACGGCTATCTATGGAGCAGAAAGAAAGGACACAAAAATTTTAAACCTTGTACATATCATTGTTAACTGTGTTCCTGGGTAAGGCTAATCACATAAAAAATACATCTAGTACTCTAATGGGTTTTATTTTGCTGATTTCCATTGCTATCCACATAATTTTAAATCATTTTATATTGGTTCTTTTTCCCACTTTCCTTTTGTTTTTCTACCATATATTGCATTATATTCTTGTACTGTTATACTGAAGAGCACTGTTAATAACGAAAAAAAAATCTTTTTTTTCTTAAGCTGCCTGCTCAGAGGTTTAGTGCTAAAAGTAAAATAATCAAAATATAACTTCTAAATATTTCCTGCTAACTCTAATTAGATTTTTTTTCCAGTTATGTGCACCAACTTTTAACACTATGCAGAATTATTGAACTTCCAGAAGCTGTTTTTTAAAGGCATTCAGTGAAGGAGCAATGTGCAGAATAATTTCTTCTGGTAATCGCAATGAACAATACAGTAATTCATTGAAGAGGTTCTACTATTATTCTTTGCATTGCATGTTAAGGAACACAGAGTAAATTACAACCTTTCAGACAGCCCTAAGGAACAAGCAATGTTTTTTACATGCTAAAGCCAAAGCTTTCAAATATTTATTGTTGTTGCTGTTTTTTAATAAACTTAAGTGACTGACTGGCTATATATCCATATACCAATATCTGTTAGAGCTACGTAGCTATCTTGGTTCGGGTCATCTTCTGGAACTGTTTGACCTACACTTTCTGTTTTTCTTTTCCTTTTCAGCACTGCTTTTCATTAAATGATACATGTTTTCATTCCTGTCTTTCCCAGACCAATTATTCTCATATTTGGGCATTTGAGGCCAACCTTTTTGTTTTCTTTTTGGTCATGCTATATTCTTCGTGTCTCCAGCTGCAGTAGTGTTTGTGTCAATAGTTTCAGTTATGAGAAATGCATTTTTAGTTGACTTCATATATCCAGAAGGAAAAATTGCAGAAAAAAAAGAACAACAACAACAAAAAAAAAACCTTTTGCCACTATACAGATTTTATACTACTTTTGTTTGATTCCTCTGAGGAAATTGTAGCTGTGATGATGCAGTACAATGATCAATGTAGACATTTTCTACATTTTGAATATGCCGTTGAGATTAAGACATATGGAAATTTGGGTTCATAAACAGCAAACCCTAGACTCTCAGTTATTCTTCAGAAGACATTCAGCTATTTTGATGTGTACCTGAAGAGGCTGACATAGTTTGATGTGTAAAATAAAGATTTAATAAATTTCTAATTTCCAAACATGTAGAAGTAAACATATGTATACATATTGAAATGGTTCCGTAAGTGAATGTTTTAACAGAATATTAAAATTTACATGGCTGTAAAATTAAGACTTTGAATTCCATTTTTTCAAAATGGAAATACACAAAATTATACACCTCTGAATTCAAATTTTGATGCAAGGTGATATATTTTGCAGAAATAATTAGTTATAATTTCACAGAAGATAACCACTTTCAGTACATACCTCCTGGTGTCAAAATGAGCAGTTCTAAGTCAGTACACTTGTGCAATGTACTCCGATTTCTGTAGAGAAAAGGGTGTTAATTAAACCAACATTTTGTGGTACTGATTTGCAGAGGATGGCAATTTTCAAAGGCTAATAACTTTGCCAAATAGCTACCAGTCTTCCCTGGCACACTAAAGATTCAAATGACATTTTGTTTGTTTATTTTTCTTTTCTTCTCCCTCATAGAAGTGTCTTCCTTGGTACAAGTAGATAGGGCTTTAATATTTTTCAGCCCTCTTATTCAATGCATGAGCATAAATCTCTATTCAAATTTTGTAAATACAGTGACAGTTACCCTGATAATACTCCTCCCTCTGTTCTGTGACATATGTAAGTAGCATTATCCTGGAAGTAAGGAAATTGAGACATGGAGGTTAAGTGATTTGCCTGAAGCTAAACAGCAAGCAATTAGCAGAGATGCGATTACAATTACAAAGTTTTGGCTCTCAGCCCTCTCTTCTTTCCTATAGCCAGCTGTCTCTTTCACAGCTTTTGTCTTCTGGTTTCCTCTCCTGAGACCAAACTTCAGTGAATTTATCTTCTAAATTTTTGTACTATCTAGGTATGAACTGGGAAGGGAATCATAGCTAGATCTGATACTGCTTTTTATTGTTATATTGGAAAGCCTGTAAAAGGACAAAAGAAAAGCACAATCTTTGTTGATAGTTATGTATTTCAGTAATTTATATTTTTATTTTAAAGATGGGAATGAATTGTTCTTTCCAATTATGATTGAGCTTTTAAAGTGAAAATTGCTATGACAGGGCAAATAGATTTTTATATTATTTTTATATTATTTTTATTTTATTTTATTTTATTTTATTTTATTTTATTTTATTTTATTTTATTTTATTTTATTTTATTTTATTTTTTTGTTTTGTTTTGTTTTGTTTTGTTTTGTTTTGTTTTATTTTTATTTAATTTAATTTTATTTTATTTTAAGAGGAGCTTCACTATATCCTGCAGAGGTCTTGCAAGCCTGTATTTAGTAGTCTTCTGAAACAGAAAGTATGCATTAAGAACAGTAGATTGGATGAAATCAGAGAATGTGATTAATATCAAATTATGAACTTGAAAACTGGTACTACAGGCCCTGCTAAAATCACCTGTGCACACAGAATTATAGTCATAGAATGGTTTGGTTTGGAAGGGACATTAACGATCATCTAGTTCCAATCCCCCTGCCACGGACAGGGACAACTTCCTCTAGATCAGTGGGTGGATATCAGGGATACCTTCCAGTAGACCACAGAGCCATTTTTCAGTGGTACAGTCATGATTCCCTATTTGAGAGGGGTCCTTCGCTGGACAAATATGATCACTCCACAGATAAGGCATGACAAAAAGTCCAGGCTGACCTCTGTGTTGCCTTTACTGACTGTCATATGTATGCGAGCATGAACTGTTCTAGACAGTTCCAGTTTGATCTGTTTAGGATTTTTTGTTGTTATTAGGATTTTTTGATTTTTTTTTTTTTTTTTTACATAAAATGAATAAAATTATGCTTAAGAGAGAAGAAGAACTATGATAGATGAAACATAGGTGAGATACAGTAGTGTGGACCAGCATCAACTGCTTAGGTGTATTTTTAATCACTGAAAATTATATTACACTCATTTAAGTGAAATTAACAAACATGAAGCATTCTTTTGTAAAACAAGTTCAATGTTAACAGTGACATGCAAGACATCAGATAATTGTACTATTGCAAATAGACTTGCAATAATTAGGGATTTACCTTTACGTGGTGATATGTTCTTTTATTTATGTTTGTACTATTTCACTGAATTTTGGAGCTAGTTATAACCTTGTTGTTCATACATTTATATTAGGTTTTAGTTCTGATGTTTTTGAATAAGTTAGATACTTGAGATTTCTGCTGGCAAATCTTTATTGGAGTGTATTTAGAGTAAACTAGGTCTTATAAGCAGAAATTCATAAAGCGTATGCAGTCTTAATTGCAAAACTGCACTTTAAGAGTTAGTATTTTTCTGCTGCCTGGTGGTGCACTGTCCTGACTGAAAAATAAATAAATAAATAAATAAATAAAATAATTTAAAAAAATGTTGGCTTATAGGATCTTGATCTCACAATAGGAGCTTTACAGAGCAGGACACTTGTGTAGAGCTGAAAACACAGTACGAAAAATACTGCCGGTGAAATTACATATAATCAGTGCATTTATATCTGCATAACTACATTGTAGAGCAGACTACTTGTACTATGTTCACTGCAGTGATGTATCTTACATGACTAGTAGGCAAGGATCTGAGTTGATCCACTGAGACCTTTAGTCACTCAATCTTTTGTAATACCTATAAACAGTTTTCTGGCCTAGGTTATGAATATCTGCTTATGCATCAGTAATTCATCATCTTTCAGGCCGCTAACCAGTCTTTTAGTACAGCTGAAGATCTGTGCAGCTGGGCTGCATTGCACAGCCCTCATAGCATTACTAGTATGATGAACATATATATATACACACACACACATGTACACATTTATATACATACATGTATATATATTTTTTTTCTCTACCTCATTGGATACCTTATTTAGATTAAATATGATCAGTATGTGTAGGCAAATGATAAAAGTTGTTTTACAACTAATAGTTGTTTTTCTAGTTCTGGGATGAAGTAGTTCTAACCTAGTAAGAAAGCAAGAAAAAATTATGAGTCTGTACTAATAAGTATTTTTTTTATAGTAGAATTAGTTTTACAGTCCTTTTATTAACCACTTATTATTTTATTTATTTATTATTTTATTAACCACTTAACCAGCTCAATAAATTATGTTTCAGTCAACTCATGCCATCTCTTAAAGAAGGTTTGGAAGTAGAAAGTCATCTTAAACCCCTTAATGCCCCAAAAGTCCTGCGTAAAATTTAATTCCTGAACAAGCAGAGCTGTATGTATTAATCTCATGTTCAAAGGAATTTTTGTTGTCAATGTATATGTTCCTATGGACTGAAAGATTTGATTAAACTCATGCACACACTTGATGCGAGTAACAGCTCTCTACCACAGCAGTGTAACTGAGAAAATAAAAGAGGTATAAAACTATGTATTTACCACCAGGACAAGACAGGACTGTAAACAGAATGGTTAAAGTATAGAAGGTATTAACTGCCTTGTCACTAAGTTCAAGTTCAGTTACTATGTTTGAGACACGTCTGATGAATCTAAACATCCGCTTCAGACACCCAAGGTATATTCCTCAATATCATCTGTTGCAAACTGGTATTTGGCCAAAGGCTTGGTCGCTAAACTAAGCCTTATCACCTTATAGAGTAAGAGAAGTGGAGAAGGAAGGTCTTTTGACTTTGGTAACTGCAATAGAAAGTTTGAATGACTTATGGTTTTCTGTCACCCATGTCCCCATAAACTTCGATAATTGATGTGTATTTTGATTTTTGTACAGTTTTCTTGTGGTTATTTTCAACTGCCTTCAGCTAAAGATGATTTTACAGTAAGTGGATAACATTAAAACATTTCATCTATATAGACATATTATACAAAAGATCTTTGGTCACCTTCACGGAGCGTAGTAGAAGATTGCAAAAGAGTGCTTTTCCCGTTTGATGCAAGTCCAGTTCGGGTATTGGCATCATGGCAATTCACCTCTAGTATTGGAAAAGAAAGATGATATTTAGATGAAAGTAAGTCACGTCATTTGTTTTCAGGGAGAATTTTATTAATTTCCCTTCTGATCGAAAAGGAGTTACAAGAATTTGTTTATAAGGGTACCTTAGAATCAGAATATCCCGAGTTGGAAGGGACCCATAAGGATCATCGAGTCCAACCTTGTTGAGCATTAACACTGAAGCACATTAAGTATGAAATTTCATGATATCTTTTCTCTTTGAGTCATTCTTATAGGTGATTTTGCGTTCACAGTCACTAGTCACCAATCTGTCTTTTTTTTAAATGGTCAAGTATGAATTTTGTTCTGTTTAGATAAGTAAAAAGTGAGTGGGAACTTCACTTGATAGTTGCAACACCTCAATTTTTATTCTTCCTAGGTTTGGTACCAGTAATGTGAGAGTTATAGTGAAGACTGAAACAGTAGTAAAGGTCACCTCTCTAGTAATAGCCCAGATACTCTCAGTCACTAACTGAAACTAGTGCCTATAGGATCTCGTTATTCTCCCTTTCCTTTAGAGAGAAGCTCCTCTGGAAAGAGGTCAACTTGCCTGGCATTTTGAGATCCACTTTTTCTACATTGCACATTGAAAAGGAGCGTCAGCTCTCAGTTACCAAATAATTCATATGCAGTCTGCAGACATTAAAATTTGAAAAAGAAGCAGTAGAGAGCTTTGAAGCGGAATTTCCTTTCATTAAATTAGTGAATATGACAAAGTTATGTAATGTTCCAGGGGGATGAAGTGGTGCACGTCACTAACCTTTTAGATTCAAGAGGCTTTATGTTTTTCATTTGCTGCTGGAAGAAGGCTTAGTACTGGATTAGCTAGCAAGTTCCCCTTTTTAACTCAGGTAGATTAATCCACAGCCAGATTCCACATATAACATATATGATAAATATAACCTATACATAAACGTTTGTCATTATTTTGTTTTATATGAAGCATTTGAACATGTGGTGGTGTTTAACTTAAAGGCATACGTGCACTTGGGCTAAATTTGCAGTTTTCATTGTTTGTATTTCATATAGGCATTGGAAAGAGAAAAAAGAGAGCTCTTACCCTTCTAATGCATTTAGCATATCATGGGTAATTAATGTTATGCCTTCATCTTTCAGTGCTCAACTTAATTAAACATTAAAAACAAGCCTTTCGATTCTCTTTTCTTAAATAACATAAACAAGGGTGTTTCTGTGAGAACAACTGAACATGCACTGGGGAAAATAAGGGAAGATGCAGACAGAAATTTGTAAAATCATTCTATTTTCTGTAGTGACATATAGAAGGGTTAGAGCTTGTAAAAAAGGTACCAGTTATGTGGCACTGGTACTTAAAACTGTGTACGCCTCTTGGGGCTTGAAGGTGAGAGGAAACGGGGTTGGGCTTTGGGATCCTTCACATTTGCAGAGGAGGCTGGCCCAGATGATCCACCAGCCCCGGCTTCCCTCCATGCTTGGTGTGATAGGCAATAGTTGCTGCTGAGTTTCAGTTCTACAGTAAGTGTCGCAGTAATTTGTCGTGAAACCAAGCAATAATTTTAGTAGAAAAAGAAGAACAAAATATTCTTCAGCGTAGTCCTACCTAGAGGATGAGCATATTAGTCTACAGTATTATTTTTTTTTTCACATGTTTTTCATGTATCTTCTTAGTATTTGTGAAAGTCTATTTCACCCCAGTTATTGTAAACTCTAGATGAGTTGAGGGGGGGTGGGGGGAGGTGGAGGGGAAGAGATGAAGTTAGCTGGTAAATAAATGAGTGCTGCTGTCTGTGTTGGTTTGCATTCCTGCCATGTCCCTAGGGCTCAGATAATGTCTGTATCTAGAAAAGCATGCATAATGCACAATGAAATGAACTGGTACCAGGGTCTGCACAGCCTAGAGGTACAAATTAGGAATGTGCTATTTTAACATTAGACCTGTTGGAAAATGTAACCTACCTATTCCAGTTATAAGACTTTACTTGCAAGTGTGCCATCTGATTCTATATTTCAGGCAAGAATAGACCCTATGGCCAGCCTAGGAAACTGGTGCTGTGCATTGCAGAAAAGTTGAAAACATAAAAACAGGATTGACTTATTTTCCTTGAGAGATCACCAAGTCAAAATCTTTTTTTCTTGATCTGCTTACTAAATTTGTAGGGTGGGTATGTTCTGGCTAAATGAAGGCTGGGGAACTAGAGGTAACTGGTAAATTAAAAACAAAACAAAAACGACAGGAAAAAAAACACACACACACACACAAAAACAGGCATTTTTTGCCATAATTGTTTTTTTCGGAGTGTTTTTGTTTCTAGAAGAATACACATAGCAAAAGGAAGGTGGGTGATAAGCATTTTAGTTCTATTGTAAAGCTTTTATTAATGTTTTTTTTAAAGGAGGAGTTTTTAAGTTGTGGAGCCTGTAAATTGGAACAGCTTAGTTCCCTTCACCCAGGAAGAAAACTCAGAAGCATGTGTTTGTTTATAACTGCAAGTAATTTTTGTAAACCAAATGGATCAAGGTCTTCAGCTGGAATTAGCTGGCATATCTGGATTGCATTTAATAGTTCAAGGATCAAAAACTGGTAATTTCCATTCACAGGGTAATAAACATATTCAGCTGCTCTGGGTATGATGACGTTTGAAGATTGCGTTGTTGCAATTCTTCATGTTGAAGGATGTGAGGATGGTGCAGTTTTAGGCTGTTTATTGTGAGAAACAGGAGAACTTCAGCATATTGTGACTGACAGCCAGGAGCCTTTAGGAACATACCAGTTGGTAACTTTGGGATTTCTTGATGCAGATTTCATGAATGCAAATTGTCACTTGTCCTTATAGAAATAAAAAGCTAATTAACTTTCCTACAAAGCCAATTTGCAGGTACGTTGTATGTGCAGGTTAGAATTAAGGCAAAATAATTGCTTATAACAATGATCAGTCTAACTAATGTCACAAATTATGATTAATGAGTAAATTAGCAGTGAATGCTGTAAATGAGTATGCTTTGAAAATTCTTTTTAAGACATAAATGAGTGCAGAAATCTCTTCTGTTAAATATTGTGCATATATACTATAGCTTTTTAGAATATTAGTTTATAGAGGAATTGTGAAAAAAACAATAGTTCAAATAATTTGCAATGTATCTATATGGTATTAGACTGAGATTATATGTAATGTTTGCCTATGTGTTCATGTTTATCATAGTTATATTTTGCTTTTTAGGAAAGGAGTCTTCATCATTATTGAATTTAAACCAGTCTGTGGCCTGGTCATTACAATATTTAGCAGTTACTGATAAGTCAGTGGGTCACAATGAATATATATAAATATTTTTCCTTTGTTTTCTGCATAGGAATTGTCTGAGTGTGTAATTTGTAATGGAAAGAATGACTTAAAAATTTCTAACTGGGAATGAGTCACATATGCAAGTGAAACCAGACCAGTATCACAGAGGGGCTCTAAAACAAGTGAAAGTGATTCTTGTGATGGTGAGTGTAAACTACCGCAAAGTGCAGGGACACCTGCCACACTGTATTGTTCGTTCTGCGATCAGGAGCATTTCTGAGTGTCAGATGAAAAGTTTCCTTGGGAACAGTTGTGACTGTAGCGTGTTCCAGATTTTATTGCTAGTTCTTTACAAACAAAAGTACTCCTGAAACATCAGTTTATGATAATTTACCAGTAAATAGGGGAGTTTGAAAAAAAAGCATCTAAGCATCTTTTTTTTTTTCCCCTTATGTTTTTGTTATTTCATTCACACGTACTATGAAGTCTCACAAAGGACATGAAATGAAAATCCTTGAATACTTTTATTCAGATTTATGAAACTATTTTATATTTCACAAATATGATAAAGTTTAATTGTGAATTGAATTGCAGTATGCCAGGACCTTCCATACACCCCAAACAGAGGGTCCAGAAACAGACCTGTGTTAAGGTCTACATTCCCTATGTATCTTGTCAACAGTAGGTCCACATGCTGAGCTTGCTATGCTAGTGCTGCAGACCTCCCTTTGCTTTTAAAAAGTGAAGTCTTATTTTCATATTCATCTGTTGGAGGATTTATGTCCATAAAAGAGTCTCTACTCCAGAATAGCTATCAGTTGCTATGGAAAGAAGGGGGATGCATTTAAAAAACATTTTCTCAGACATTTTATTTGAATGCTGAGGAAAAATGTAACGTCCTTAAAGAACAGCACAGGGTACAGAGGAGTATAATTAGAACAATTAGACAATTCCATAACCTTGAGAAATATGAATTAGTTAATTCCATTCACTTCTTCAGGATTGTACTTAAACTTATGAAAAGAAAATGTTACAAAAGAATCAAGGGATATCTTATGCTCATGGAAAGGTATGAAAAAGTCCTAATCCAAATCAGTAATGTTAGTGTCATGTGAGAAATGCATTTTCTGGGGCCTTGATATAGAAAAAAAAAGGCAGATTCTTTCTGGGTGGCACTAAACTCTCTATTTTAGAAGTCTATTTGTCTCCTAGGGGGACAGCTTGACTCTTTGTGAAGCAGCAGTTGAACTGCTGTGGCTTTAAATTTCGTAAAACAAACATATTAAAGCTTATGTTTAAGGTGATCTAGCAATAAACTCAATTTTACTTCATTTTTTAGGCTGTAATTTGCAGCAGTTCAATAGCTGTTGAGTAGCCCTAGCAAAAAGTGGATAACAAGCAGTAGGGGGTAGGAGCGCTCAGGCCTTCTAAGGCAAAGCTTATGCTTACTCTGCATCCTTCCCAATTACAGAAGTCTTCTGTTGTACAGTTTTTCCTTGTCAAAATATCAATGTTCAGTATCTATACAAAGATCTGGGAAGGCACTAATAGATGAACAAGCTGAAATAAACCAAAGCTGCATTGTTTATGTTTAATATTGCTGCAATTTTGATGACATTCACAAGAAAATTTGTAGTAAGAGCAGAAATATGAGTATCTGATTTTAACTGAATTCTACCTTTTTTTTCTTTTTTTTTTAACTTTATTTTTGCTACTATTATTTGAATTGTGGCTTTATTGAAAAATGGCCAGAGTATCAATAGAGGCCGTCATATGATAGTTGGTAACCTATTGGTTCTGATTTTTTTTGGCAGATTTAGTTGCACTGGAAGATTCCCATATAGATTGTTGCTGAGCTTAATGAAGTGTGCTGGAGAGAGTGTCTTTTGGACTCTGCACCTATGTTGTTAAGGGAGATTGAAAATGGTTGTCAGTTCTCAATCAAAATTGCCCTTATGTTAATAAGTACAACTGTGTGTGCAGTGTAATTGTATTTGCTATTACAGTCACTAGCAGCTTATGTCAGATTCAATGTCAAGAAACTGACAACATTAATTGTGGAGCTAATTTGTGTCAAATGTTAATTAACAACCTTTATCAAGATAAAAGCAACAAATACTACTTTTCATTTTTGGTTCTGTCTGGGCATGATTTCACATACTCCTACACTGATGATAGTCAGTTTATATGTAACGAGATGAACATATTGATTGAATAATGAAAAGATGGATCTCATGTGCTCATTGTTTGTCCTTCTCCATGGCTGGCTGGCTACTATCACCCTAGTCTTAGCTCATCTGGACAGTAAATGAGTTTATCCTCATAACACCTATTAAACATCCAGACAGTATTATCCTTCTGGTACATGTAACTTTAGTCTTTAAAAGATAAGCTTAAAACTTTGCTTGTCTTGAAAAAATATCTACAAGGAGGGAGTTACGTCTACAAGTAGCGAATTACATCATTATATAACAACTCTGCTTGTCTTTTCCCTCTCCTGCTTCATAGAATCAGAGAATGGTTTGGGTTGGAAGGTAAATAAAGACCATCTAGTTCCAACGTCCCTGCCATGGACAGGATACCTTCCACTACACCAGGTTGCTCAAAGTCCCATCTAACCTGTCCTTAAACACTTCCAGGGATGGGGCATCCTCCGCTTTTCTGGGCAACGTCTTTCTCATTAGCCTCACAGTGAAGAATTTCTTCTTTATATCTACTCTAAATTTACCCTTTTTTTTTAGTTTCAAGCCATTACTTTTGTCCTGTCACTACACTCCCTGACACAGAGTCCCTCCCGAGCTTTCCTGTAGACCCCTTTAGGTACGGGAAGGCCGCTATAAGGTCTTCCCGGAGCCTTCTCTTCTCTGGGCTGAACAAGCCCAACTCCCTCAGCCTGTCTTTGTAGGAGAGGTGCTCCAACCCTCTGGTCATCTTTGTGGCCCTCCTCTGGACTTGTTCTAATAGGTCCATGTCCTTCTTGTGCTGGGGGCCCCAGAGTTGAGCACACTAAACACACAGTAGGAACTTGATTCATAGCAAGTTTTATTAGATTACAGGTGGTCCACCAAAATTCACATAGGACTGGAAACACATTGTTATTCTTCAAGTACCAAACAAAGCCAAGTTAGCTCTTCAGCCCTATTTCTGCAGCTTCACTACCTATTTACTGCTCTGCAGAAGATAGTAAGTAATTTTCAAAAGGAGGCATAGCAGTTTTAGTCCTTTTTCAGTTTTTTGCCAGTCCTAGATGGAGTCAGAAAACTAGCTTTATCTCTACCACCAATTAGGTTTTATAGAAAATATACATTTTCAAGTATACTGCCATGTAACACTAGATAAACAGTGTTGCAGTTTTCAGAGTTTTGGAGGTGGAGCTTTTTTGTTGTTGTTGTTTGTTTGTTTCTTTTGTTTTGTTTATTTCCAGTTTATCAGCAATGGGAAAGGCAAATTATCTTACAGTATAAATCAGTGCAAGCTCTGTTGCATTTGCCTGAATTGCACTAATGGAGAACACATCTCTGAATGTCTAATAAGGAGGAAAGAGATTCTCTTTTATTTGTCTTCTTTTTAAAATTAGTATTATCATGAAACAATATATTGCATATGAGTAAAAGTATGCCAACCATGGACATTGGCAATTAGGCCAAGTCCCCAGTGTCCCAAGACACTGTCAAGTCCCCAAGACCAGAAAAAAGGAAACATCACTCCCATTTTTAAAAAGGGAAGAAAGGAAGACATGGGGAACTACAGACCGGTGAGCCTCACTTCTGTTCCTGGCAAGATCATGGAACAAATCCTTTTGGAGGAAATGTTAAGGTACATGCAAGACAAGGAGGTGACCTGGGACAGCCAGCATGGCTTCACCAAGGGTTAATTGTGCCTGACCAATCCGGTGGCCTTCTGTGATGGAGTGACTGCATCAGTCAATAAGGGAAGACTGACTGATATCATCTACTTGGACTTCTGTAAGGCCCTTGACAGGGTCCCATTTGACATCCTAATCTCTAAATTGGAAAGATATGGATTTGAATGGTAAAACATCCAGTGGATAAGGAATTGGCACAATTGCTGCAAGCAGAGAGTGGTGGTGAATGGTTCTATGTCCAGGTGGAGAGCGGTGATGAGTGGTGTCACTCAGGGGTCTGTCTTGGGACAAATGCTTTTCAATATCTTCATCAATGACATAGACAATGGGATTGAGTGCACCCTCAGCAAGTTTGCACAGGACACCAAGCTGAGTGGAGCAGTTGATAGCAAAGAAGGAGGAGATGCCATTCAAAGGGACCTGGACAGGCTGGAGAAGTGGGCCAATGTGAACCGCATGAGGTTCAACAAGTCCAAGTGCAAGGTGCTGCACCTGGGTCGGGGCAATCCCAGAAAGGAGTACAGACTGGGAGAGGAACTCACTGAGAGCAGCCCTGTGGAGAGAGACTTGGGGGTTCTGGTGGACAAAAAGCTTGACATGAGCCAGCAGTGCACGTTTGCAGCCCAGAAGGCCAACTGCATCCTGGCCTACCACAACAGGGGGGTGGCCAGCAGGTCGAGAGAGGTGGTTTTCCTCTTCTGTTCTGCCCTTGTGGGGCCCCACTTGGAGTACTGCATCCAGGTCTGGGGGCCCCAGCACAAAAAGGATGTGGAGCTGTTAGAATGGGTCCAGAGGATGGCCATGAAGATGATCATAGGACTGGAGCACCTCTCCTCTGAAGAAAGTCTGAGAGAGCTGGCTATGTTCAGCCTAAAGAAGAGAAGGCTCCAGGGAGACCTCATTGTGGCATTAAAGGGGGCTTATAAAAGGGACGGAGGAGGACTCTTTACTCGGTTAGATAATGATAGGACAAGGGGGAATGGTCTTAAACCAAAAGAGGATAGATTTAGACTAGACATTAAGAGGAAATTTTTCACTGTAACGGTAGTGAGGCACTGGAACAGGTTGCCCAGAGAGGTTGTGGAATCCCCATCCCTGGAGGTGTTCAAGGCCAGGCTGGATGGGACTTTGGCAAACCTGATCTAGTGGGTGGCATCCCTGTCTATGGCAGGGGTTTTGGAGTTAGATGATCTTTAAGTTTCCTTCCAAGCCAAGCCATTCTATGATTCTGATCATGATTATGATTCTATGATTCTATGATTCTATGATTATCATGGTGATTGGCATAGACATAAAACCTAGTAGTGGAATACGTTTGTTTGCTGTTTTCCAGAATAGGTTTAACACCGTTTGTCACACTTTTTGTTTATTGGTTTTCATTGCTTTTATTTTCTTTGTTGTTTAACTATCTGAAGTTCTCCTGAACCCAGGATAGTTAAGCTAAATTTTTCAGGAATGAATGCACAGTATAGTTTTTAAACTCAATTGTTTTTCTGCTTAACCCTGGTAATGAATGGCAAAACTGGCAAATTTTCCGAAATGGACATTATCTCTAAGGAAGTAAGTTATTTTATTTATGTTGAGTTTATGAATTTGCCAGTCTCTGAATGAATCATACATTTAGAATTAAATATATGAATTAAATTAATCATATATTTGGAATTAAAGAGCCTGTGAGCTGATTAACTTACCCACACAGTGTTTTTCTTTCATTGGTTTGAGGTTAAATAATGAATTTGCAAAATGTCAAAAAGAATAAAAAGAGAATGACAGTGTATCATTTTTTTCTTGATGGCATACATTCACAATTTATGCCACAGAATATCTGATTCAGTCATGTCTCTGCATATCAGAAAGTTGAGTTAATACATGTGTAAAAAAGAATTCAAGGCTGGGAGTTTGGGTGAAACCCAGATGCTCTTCATCAGAATATATTTCTGTCTTTTCTGTGGTCCAAGCATAAAGCCTATGAGTGGAGAAAGGATTTTTAGTTTCCTTGCTCTATCTCTGTGTTTCATTCACTGTGGATTTGGAGATTTTTTTGTCACCAGAGATGTGCTTTTGTAAGTCCCCCACAGCAGCACTGGTGGCACACTGTTTTGCTGTGCTCAGACTTGCTATTGCACTTTTTTCAGGTATTTTGTTTGTTCTCAGTGAATACGTAGTGTTCAGTGGGCAAAATTAGCACAGCAGGTAGTTTATGGAGGTTTGAGCATTCTGGAAAGTTGAAAACACAGCAATAACAATTTTGTCTCACACCTTTGCTTAAGAAGAAAGAGTGCGGATTTTCAAATATGTAAGATTTTTACTGTTTTTATTTTATTTTATTTTATTTTATTTTATTTTATTTTATTTTATTTTATTTTATTTTATTTTATTATTTTATTTTATTCTTTGTTAGTGGTATGTTGCACCTTAGGGGTCAGGTAATTGTGGAGGTTGTGCATGCCCCATCCCTGGAGGTGTTCAAGACCAGAGAGGAGGAAGACCTGGACAACCTGATCTAGTGGGTGGCATCCCGGCCCATAGCAGTGGGGTTGGAATTAGATGTTCTTTAAGGTCCCTTCCAACCCAAGCCAATTATGGTTCTATAATATTTAATGTAGCAACATAACAACATATTGAGTCTGTTTTATAGTAATGGCTACAACATATTTTCTTGGCATTTAAAATAATTTCAAGATTTCCACCAGTGTTACAGGCATACACACTTGTAGTCTGCTGAGGTTTTGACATTTAAATAAACATGCTGACAAGAAATGTTGCCTGTAGAAAGGCCAGTTCAGCAGAATAACAGTTAGACAGACAAAAGAACTGAAGAACAGCAACTCAGAAACAAAAACTATTACAGTATAGGTACATAGCCGCCAGTTCTAAGAGAGGTCAGTGAAGCCAACCAGAGAGACTGAGAACAGAAAGTGACTGTTGAAAGTTGAAGAGGAGAGCACAGATTAATTGCAGCAGTTGCTGCACAGCAACTACATATAACAGCTTACAGCAGAAGACAGACCACAAAGCCAATACCCGTGGCTTTTGTTGGTGTTTGTTTGTTCTATAATTTAATAACCCTAAATACTCATTTCACATCATTCAAATCAGCATCTTCAAGCATACTGGATTGCTAAAAACTGCTCAGCTAAGAAAGAGAATGATGTAAATATATACACGAACTCTTCAACATTTCTGAACTATGGTTAGACATCTCAGTTTTTATATTGATTTTTCAGAAGTCATATCTCATGTCGGTGTAAGTTTGAAAGTTTTATTTCACCAGAAGTCTGATAAATTAAGTTTAATTATGTTTTAACAGAAAAGGAAGGTAAAAGTATAATTAATTAAAAATGTTCTTTCCTACTTTTGAAATTTCTCCAGTTCTCTGTCCTCTTCTGTTCCTGCAATAGCTGTATTTATTTATTTATTTATTGTGACAGAGTGGAATAATGTGGGAATAAACAGGAATTATATTTGAAACTGTGCCCATGCATATATCTCTCTTCTGTTATAGTCCTTTCTGCATAGACTCTTAATACATAGGCATTTACCTCCCCACTTCAAACTTACAAATGGCTTCATAGAATTTCTCCTAAATGTAACTGATTTTAATGGCTTAAAGGTGGGAATCTTGCTTTCGTGACATCCTGTGATCATAACATCAAGTCATGAGTCATGATCTTATCTGAGTTGATTGATGAGCTCATTTTACAGCAGAAGACAAATTGGATTTTTTATTTATACTGGTGATAAAATATAATGTGTGATCTTGCTATTTTTATGATATCAGATTCTCCATTTTAGTATAAATTTACTAGTAAAATCTGTAAGTACTTTCCTGACCTTTTAGTTATTTCTTAATGCTTTTTCTTGCAGGTGAATGCTATTATCAAAGAAACAAAATATTTTACACCTTTCTTCATTTTGAAGTCTTGGCATGACTTATTTTTCATGGGTGCTGCTTAGATTAATGCTTTTGTTTGTTTGTTTATTTGTTTTAGCACCACCAAAGTTTACAAGAACACCTGTTGACCAGACAGGGGTTTCTGGAGGAGTCGCCTCATTCATCTGTCAAGCCACAGGAGACCCAAGACCTAAAATTGTCTGGAACAAAAAGGGAAAGAAAGTCAGCAATCAGAGATTTGAGGTATTAGGTCCATTGTTCTGTTCCTCTGAAAAACATAAATTCCAGTCTCACTTCTAATCCCAATATATGTGTTCTATTATCAGTGATTAAACAAAATAGCTATGACCATTGGGAATAATCTAGTGGAAGCAGTTTTGTGCAGGTTTCATTTTGCAAACTAGTTATAAATAGCACTGTTAAAGGGAAAACTGCTGCTGCTGCATTCAAAACCAGCATGATCTAACTGGGGAGCCTTGGCATGCTTCAGTTCACCCTGCAAACTTTTCTGTAAAGGAGATGGGGAAAATTATTTGAGCAGTGATTATTGTCCCCAGAGAGTAAGCCACCTCTGTCTGTGGCAGTGTGCACCAAGCAGACCAAGCCTACTATGGCTTCTGCTGCCACAATTGCTTACTAGTATTGCAGAGAGAGATGAAAGGGACATTATATTTCCCGCTGCTGCAGAGGAAATATAAAAGTTGTTTGCTTTTGATTCTTTTCTTAACAATATCCTTGGGAAAAGATATGGAGAAGCTGTTTCCTCTCTTTCCACAACCTTCAGTTAAAGGAAACAGTGAAGATAATCTGTTCAAAGGATACAGGTTCTTTGGGGAAATAAAACAACAAATAATATTCCCTCTTTTAGTGGCAGGAACAATTGATATCAAATATTGTATGACCTTTAACATGAAGAACAAATTCAGAAAATGGGAGAAGGCATGTATAATGGATACCAAACCAGGGCTGATAATGTATAATTTCCCCTGTCCCTCTTCAATGTTTTCACTGTTAACAGGTCTCTACTTTTGCATCAAGAAGACAACTGTTTGGCAAATGACTAATTGGTATATAAAACAGTGACACACATTTTTTCAGTGAATGATCTAAAATATATGTATAAAATATTGAATGAATGTTGAAGTCTTCAGTGTTCATTTTTAGTAGTTTTGGGGAATATTGCTTTCCCTGGGTTTCAGTTTAGACTTGTGCCAGTAGAAAAGAATTGCATTCCTTGCATAGACTATTTTTTTTATTCCTTTTTTTTGTTCAAAATGTATTTAACGATCTTTGAAGTTCTTGCAGTATGCAAAAGCTATCAATTCCTTTATTAACTTATATAGTTATTTGCTTGTATATTTACTACAATATGAAAAAATAATTTAAATTGAACGTAAAAGTGACCTGCTAGTTCCAGGAACCATTTGTTCCTTAAAGAATATATGCAGAGCTGTAATTGGATAGAGGGGTTAACATAGAAATGTTATAAAATCTACATAATTTATCCCATTCTGGTCACAAAATTTTCATACAAGTTGACTCTTAAACAGTGAAAGATTGGGCATGTACATGTTTACTGCGACGGCTGAGTTTTATTTTTCAATATGTGGTGTTTTACTTGATTCATATATTGTTTTCTCTGTGTCTATATACCAGGTTTTGGTATAGGCAAAAAGAGAATAGGCAAAAATACATCTGTTTTATTTCCATTAAAATATTGGAATGCAACCATTAAAAAAAAAAAAAAAAGTTTTAAAAATTCCTTTAGTGAAATACTGAGCTAGCTGTATAGTCAGGTAAGATGGAATGTATTTCAAAGAAATAGAAAACACTTGCCAAGTATTTTATATTTTTTAATATAACTCCTGAACAGAAGGCTTATAAAATATCCAAATAAAATACAGAGCACATCAACATTATAAGCACTTTTATTTCCCATTAAAAATCAGAGCATTAATTCACATTGTAGAATCTCAGAATAACAACAGAGTAATGGCAGAAATGAGATTCAAAAAACACATAAGGCATCTCTGGGAAACAAGAAAAATCTGAGATGGTCAACTATACCAATAGGAGAATAATTGGTTCTTTTTTTGTTGTTGGTGGTGGTGTGTTTATTTTTATTTATGTATTTATTATATTAATATTTTGTGTATTTCTTTGAGTTTGATTGCTTAGTAATAGAGAACATGAAAAGGTTTTACCTGACCACTTGTCTTTATAGAAGCCTAATGGATACAGTTGGAAGAGATTTCAAGTGGCTATCTAAACCATCTTCTTTCCCAGAGATGCTGAGGGTTACTATTATTATTATTATTATTATTATTAAAATGAACTTGATAGCCTTGTACAGATTACTGTGAATCTTGCATTTTTTCTCATGTCTAATCTGAACTTTTTGCTGGAACTTAATGTACAAAGTAATTGTCTTATCTAGTAACATGACAACAAATAATTTATTCCCTTCTTCTTGACAGTGAACAGGCTTTTATTTGAAGATTATTATCATAGAATGTGGAATGTTCTTGCTCACTGGATAATTCTTAAAACTGATTATTGCTCAAACAGTTAGTGAGCGTGACACACCAGTTCTAAAATTAAAGGCTAAAACAACCCTTTGTGGGACTTTGCTATTAATCTTTCATTTTTCATTTATATTGCTTATATGTATTCATTTACATGCTATGAGTGAATGTGATATGGGAGGATTCTTTCTCTCCTCTTGCTTCAAATAAATCTGATTATACAAATTAGAAAAATAAACTAAGTTACTGAGATGCCTTGCTAAGAGGAATTTAAAGAGAGTAGGGAAAAAAAGTGTTTTTTTTTGTTTTTTTTTTTTTAAATATTAATATTATACCATTCTGTGTGTGGCAAGAGGGTTGTTCTGTTTTGCCTTTTTTTTTTTTAATCTATGTTTTGTTTTGTTTTGTTTTAATCTACTTCAGATAGTGTGGGAGTGTGAGGAATTAACTATCTGTGGAGAATACATCACAGGAAAACTAAATTTATTTTATGATGTGTATTTTGGAGACACCAGACTTGAGACTTAAACTTGGCAATATTTTCCCAACCCAAACTGCTGCAATTGTTTTTGCTGGTCATCCAGCTAGAATTATTTAGCATTCAGATTTAAAGAAGAATGATTATTAATTTTAAGTATAATGACTGGGACTATTTGGATCCCATACTTTCATTTTTATATGCAAATAATCTGTCTGTATGGTTTTTGGGACTGTGAAATTTTCCTTTCATTCGTAAACATCGATTTATTAAGAGCTCTTTACTATTTTGTTTGCATTGAGGTCAGATGGAGATTTTTGTTGTCTGGGTTTCCTTAGGGCAATGACTTTAGTTAAAGAACAGGGAAAAGTGATTTGGCCTGTGGACTACGGAACTGATTTTTTCTCAGAAAAAAAATATTACTTTCATATTTCCATTTAGACTTCTTCCACTCATAAGAAGAAACTGAGCATTTTCTATAACGAATATGGAAAAATAATGGGGTAATAATGATAAATTAATCATAAATCCCAACTCTGTACTGTTTTTCATACTCTCAGAAAGACTAGAAGTCTAAGAAATTATTTGATTATAAATTAGTTGTACAGACTTAAACATATATGCAAATAGGCATACATGTAATTTTTTTGGTGCATATTATGTGTGATTATAGACATATTAATTATTTTGTAAAAAAAACAAGATTAATAAGTCATATATTAGTCATATCAAGATTAATAAGGCTTGATAAGTACCAATGACCTGAGTACTAACTTATTTTACTGACAAAGAAATTAAAGGGAAAAAAATATATACTATTATTATTTAATTATAGGGAAGCCTTTTCCAACATCTGGAGTGCTGCAGTACTCACCAATATCTGATGTGATTGTGACTGCAAAACATGAAGGAAATAATTTCATACTTTGCAAGTAAATATGAATATTTATTGTATAAATATTACAATTTCAAAACTAAACCTGAAAGTTTAGCCTAATTATTTAGTCTTTTAACTGCTACTTGTGTTCTAATTTTGGAGCACTTTTTGGATAAATTTACTGACATTCTGTGGGCTGAATACATAGGTAAACTGAGTAGTCCTATCTTGTTCAGAAATTGCCAAGCTTTTTCCACTTGTGAGCTCAAAGAGCGAAGGGTACTTTGCAAGCAGGTTGGGAATATAACCTGCAGCAGTACAAATTAATGTAACTGGCATAAAAAGGTAAAGTCTGGAAGATAAGAGAATGAAGGGAGACTGGTGATGAACTTTGGGATAGAAGAGCATTAAGTTACAGAATACACCTGGATTTTTTTTTTGTTCATTTGTTTGTTTGTTTTTGTCCTGTCCTTTCTTGAAACTCTCTTGGAGTAGCTATTGAATGTTTACTGAAGAGCATTGCCCATATTTGCACCTTTGTTGAATTTGTCCTGGTATGTGTATTTGAAAAATGAACCTGGCTCTCATGTCACAAATACTGACAGGTCATGCACAGATTAATGGAGGGATAGGCATTTGTAACAACATCTGTGACAGCTGTTGTTTCCTTCTATAGGTAATAGAGTTTGATGATGGATCTGGATCAGTTCTCAGAATACAACCACTGCGCACACCACGAGATGAAGCTATTTATGAGTGTGTGGCTTCTAACAGTGTTGGTGAAATAAGTGTGTCCACGAGACTCACAGTTTTACGTGGTAAGTTCTTTTTCAACATAACAAACTTATTGTTAGATCATTGTAAAAGGGAGGTTTCACTCCAAGAAAATTAATTGCAGTTGTTTTCATATGTGTGTTATTATAATTCTAATGCTGTTAAATAGAAACTATTTCACGTAACACTTGAATACCTTATATACTCAATTTTTGACCATAGACTGGTAATGTGGGTATGACAGAGTAGACTGAAGAAAAGAAGTAAAACAGGAATGTCTTGTGCATAACTGGTTACGTACATTAGTTACTGAGTGAAAAACAAGGTTTTATGAATGCATCTGATCTACATTTTAATGGTGCTCTGGCTAGCTTAGCTTTGTATGATCAGCATTTACACTGAAATTTGTCCAATTAACAGTGACCTTGAAAAATTACATGAACAGTATTTAGATGAGTTTAATTAAACAGCTACAAAGTTTTTCCCCCAAGCTATCACAAATAAAACCAAAAGAAAAACAAAGGCGGGGGGGGGGGGAACGGACGGACTTTTTCCGTTTCAAATATACATGTTACCTGAACTGTATTTCTATTTTGGCAAGAATTTTTTGAGTATAGGAAAGGAAAATTTTTTTCATTGTCCTTCAGGGGTGAGGATATAAATGTTCTGCCAAGTCTGTTGTCTAGATAGTGTTCATAGTAGTGAGTGCTAGTAGTCAAATGACCTGAACGCTTCATTCTGTCTGCTGGAGATAAATGGAAACTGTATTTGTAGACACTTTATGAAATATCACTCTTCAGTTTGGAGGGGTGCTTTTACAGCTGAAGATTACCGTTTTGCATTGTGATATCACATTGCATTATTTGTTTTGCAGAAATAACTGCTAAGGGCCTGTTTATGTGAACTGATGATGTCTGCTTGACAGAATTTAGAGAACTTTTTTGAATGGTTTAAACACATTTTCTTTTTGTTCCTTCTGTCACAACAAACTTATGGAAACAAGAAGACTTCTTCTCTCATATTTCTTTTCTGGAGTTTGGATTTCTATTAAAATATATATATTTATGTTCCTATACTTCTGTTAGCTATTTCCATCACTGTGGATAATCCTGGTGTTACTTTTGGAGTCAAAGAACAACAATACATACATATGTATTTTCCTAGAGGTAGGCTGTTGTAAACAAATCATTTTAATATTTAAAGTTGTTCTCTCTAATGCCAAGGTTGTTTGCTCTGTTATCTTTTAAAAACTATTCTCAGCATAGACAATGAAAATGGGAAGACTGATAATTAGGTTCAGCATCTTAGGTTTGTTCCTAACTTTCTCAGATACATTTTTCCCTTCGTTGTTTTGAATAAAGAAAACACTGTTTATGTGCAGCTTCCATGCAGTTGAAAATGAACATAAAACTGCATTGTCATACTGCATTAAAAGTTCAATGAATTAAAAAGAGATGCAAAAAGGGAGAAGGAAAAAAAAAAAAGAAAAATAAAAAAAAGAAAAGCAGAAAACAATGAGGAAACCCAGGTGGAAGAAATATTCCTTGCCTTCAGAATTTCATGAAATGTATTTACAAGACTCTCTGGTCGTGAAACGTGCAAGCATGTGTTTTGTTTATGCTATTCTAAATAAAGCAAAATTCTCACGTTGAGGTTTGTAGAAAAGGAATAACAGCATTCATCTCTGTTGAGGGCTGTAATGGTTGGAAAAGGCAGAAGAGTAGTCTGATTGTCAACACTATCTGACTGTAAAATGAGATCTGTTTCTTTGCTATACCTGTTGATTATTTAATTGTAAGGCATATGTGGTCTTTGCTACTTATTTCTTTCTCAGATATCTCAAGGCTACTTACAATACTAGCATTAGATTCTGTATAAAAAAATTCATAATTATATGCATATGCAAATACCACATGAACAAAAACTAAATGTTATTAGTTGTGAGGATAAAAATTTAAGTCAATTTAAATTTAAATTAATTACAAGTTGATTGTCTAATTAAAATGTATGAAATCTGGAAGAATATGTGTTATTTCCAGCCACGATACTTACGGCTTTTGCAACAGATGTAATATATTTTGGCCTCAGGAATAGATTTATGTATTTAATATGAAACTGAGAACATGAGAGAGCTCACGAACATACTGAGACTGTAGATTCAGGAAAAGGAATAATATCAGAGAAAAGTAAGGACCATACAGAGTAACATCACATTGTAAGGAAATTTTGTCAGGGTTAAAATTTTGAGGTGCTTTAAATACAGTGACTCTGTTGATTTCCATGACAAATAATTATTCAGTGCTAAGTACATTAGCCTGGAAGATACGTAAGTTTGTTATAACCTTCTACTTTGCAATCTTACACAAATCTTCATGTTGTACAGTCTTCAAAAGTAGCCTTGTGGAAGAAACTCCAACTGATTATGTCTTTGTGAGAAAGACTATTTGCTCTGCCTTACATAGCTGCTGTAGGAATAAACACATAATAAAGGTGTGCAAAGGATTTAACAGATACAATCCAATGCTAAACAGATTGGAGTGAGTTGGATCTGTGGTCCGCTTACACTTTACACTTTACTCATCAGAGTATGTGTGACTCTGGATTGCAGAAGATATGCACATAACTTTTATGTGTTTTTCAAATCTTTCCATAAAGGTGCTATCACAGACCCAACTTGGCATTTGTGCTCAGTCTTGCACAAAAGGAAATCTTGGAGAGGAAGTCTGAGTTAACCCACAGCTCAACCCACAAGCACTGCTACTCTAATATGTGAGGTTGATGAAATTAGGATGTTTCCAGGAGCTGAAATATCCACCTATACACATTTTTGTTTTGTTTTGTTTTGTTTTAATCCATTTTAACTGGATAGCCTATAAAACACTTGTGCATCACAGAACAGAAATATTTTTGCCAGTATATGTGTAATTTAGAGCCAAACTTGACAGTTTTTCTGTCTTTGGCAGTATATTGTAACAGCAGTTCTATTCACTACAACTTTTACCTTGTTTCATTAGGTTCGTGCATAGCAGAGCCAAAGGGTTGGGACTTTTTCTGTTACCAGAATAAATAAGAGCACATTCTAACAAAAGAAAAACTTTCACTTGCTAGGATGAATATAGTGACTGCCTGGACCAAGAGTAAATGCCTTAGATAAATTAAAACTGTTTTGTTTGTTTCTTTTTTTTGTTTTTCGTTTTGTTTTGTTTTTCTTTATATAAAGCAGGCAGCTGCTTTCCAGGACACGTTTACTCACATGACAATGCTCAATTTCACAGAAAGTAAGACTTTAAAGGATAAGCCTCCTTCCAGACAAGAGGAGTCTATATATTTCTTTTGGAGGCCTTTGTTTTAAAAATTCGTATTGAGAGCCATATGAGTGGAACAATATTTTGATATATTCATTCAAAATTATCAGTGTTCAATTGTCTATGGAAAACAATAAAGTGTAGTATCTTCCCATACTCTGCGGACATTACAAATAGAATGGCTTTCCTTTTGTTGTCTGTCTATCCTTTTAATTTTTAAAGTCACCTAGTAGTGTTTTTTGGACTTGCAAATGGTGCATAACAGACATTTTTAATGTCTATAGACAAATTATTCTGGCAAGTATCACATCCAAGAATGTAAATTGTAAAGAAGGAGGGAAGAAAGTACCTCCTTGTCCTGCTGTAGTAAAGAAATCAGCAACACTTCCATGCTGTTAATTTTAAGAAATACTGTTATTTATTTATTTATTTATTTATTTATTTTAAGCGATTTCTTATTATCATTCCTTGACGAAATTCTGCCATGACCATGTGGACCCCAAGCATTTTAAATTCAGCTGCCTTCTCTGATAGTAGATGTTTGCAACACAGTGTAGTGCAGGTTTTAAGCAGTGGTGGAGAAGACACAGTAGAGCAGAATACCTAGGTGTGTTACTGGTATTTGCTTTGCTTTTTGCTTGCTATCTGAAAAGTAAAGTGAGGGACTACGTAGTACACTTTGAAAAAAAAAAAAAAAAAAGTTGGTTGTTTTCTCAGCCCACTATTTCTCTATTACTGTTGATTGTATTGTGCATTATAAAATTACTGACATAAAGAATTTTTGTGGAGCAGGCACTGTATAAAGAAGGAAGAATTAAAGTAAAATATATATGGGAATTGCCTAGGGCAGATATTCCTCTATTATGCACGTTAGAAAGTGATTGATTTAATGTCAAACAGTCGTTGCTGCAAAAAATAAAAAGTAAAATATTTACTGAACTGTGTTTCCCTGTCCATTGATACACAAAGAGATTGAGGTACAGATAATTGAGAGAGATGATGTTTATTAGACTCTCAGAAGTCAAATAAATATTTCCATGCTATTAAATAAAAAAAAAAAAAGTGCATCCAAGGTACATTTTTTATTTCTGCTGCCAGCAACAGATTCCATGATAATAGAAGCTCATTTCTGTATTTTCACTGTACCCAGTAGTAATGAAATGAGAAGGAGCTATTCTAAAGTAATCTGTCATCTGGGACAGCTATCTTTGAGGGCATGGAAATTAGACAAATGGAGTTGTATGGCTGTAGAGTTCGAAAATGTGCTGTGGGATGTCTCTCATTTCTAGACAAATGGGAGGAAGACCTATATGTATTCTGGGTATTAGCTGCATGGTAGGAAAAATTTACTGTGTTCCTGCTGGAGCTTTATAAACTTTGTATACCAATGTATACCCGACTTGACTGTTCTCTGTGTAGTCATAATGATTGTTGCCAGGGGGCTGATGGTAGGACAGACCATTGAAAGTAAAATAAAGACTAACAGGGAAAGCAAGTAAATACCTATATGATAACTTCATACACTGGAAAGATGTTTATCTCAAACATATGTTGCATGAGGAGCCAAAGGAGTTTCCCAAACTTCCTCAACTTTCAGTGATCATGATACAGACTACGTATAGTCACCTTGTGACTAGCATTAGCATGTTTATTACAGTCCTATTTTTATTATGCCTCTTTTTGAAGAGGAAGACTGTTATTCCTGCTGTGAAAATAGTACTTTGCAATGTAAGTTATAAAGTCTCTCCTGGGAAGCTGAGCAAGGAAGATTAAGGAACGAAACACAGCTGCTTGACACTCACACAAAAGGATTTTGTGAAATAGTGAAACAAAAGGAGAGGTAGCCAATACAACTTAAACTTAAAAAAAAAAAAAAAAAGCTGAAAAAAAAAATTGCAGGCAGTTATTGAATAGCATGCAGACTCCTTGAAATGCCTAAGAAAGTAGTAGAGCACTAGGAATATTTAGATGTAACTTTATGAACTATTTTCAAATATTTTCTTTGGGTATGGGAATGTACGTAGGGCAAATAAAAACACTTGCCTTCCATGCAGCATAATTTGAAACACTTAATGACTTGCCATCTCTATAAAGATGGGCAGGGCCAGGTGATTTAACCAATTAGCCAGAATATATAAAATATAATTTGAAATGCATAATGCATTTCCCATTGCTGACTTATAACTTAAATGCGTGTTTTCAGTCCCTTTCTAGTACAGGGACATAAGTGGTAATTAATGGTAACGGTTAAGAAAATACTGCACTTTACAAATTCTGTAAAAAACAGTAAATTTATAAGAGCCTATTACTATAAATATGTGATGCAAGGTATTGAGTTCAATTTCTAGGTATGTATATTTGACCTTAGTGATTTCAGTTATCTGTTGTGGGCTTTTGTATCATTCTTTACAAACCTACTGTTTATAGTCATTTAAAACAAATGAAAATAACCGAATAGTTGCTGTAGGTTTTCTGATTAAGAATTTTCTGGTTAATGCCTAATCTTATGATTTTAATAATTAATACCTTTTTGTATTTCCTCTCCTGTCTATTTCCATCTATTTCCTAGATGGAAAATTTATGAAACATATTTTTGCAGCACTCAGTTAATAGCTTGTTAACACTTTAGTAGTAGAAGTAGTAGTAGTAGTAGCAGTAGTAGTAGTAGTGTCAATTTTAACTTTGTACTAACTGTACAAATTTTCACTTTTCTTGCACACCATTTTATTATAAAGAACCTCTTACAATATAAAGATAAAGCTCTAAGTTAGAAAGCTGCTTCTAAAAAGCAAAGCAGTCACTTAAAAAAAAAAAAGTAATTAATATCAAATTTCTTGATTGTAAATGTCAATACTTGTAGCCACGTAGTCAATACCTTGTAGTCAAGACTTTCAAAGATGAGTAATTATTTTAGAAAATTAATAATCTGGACAATTAATAAGACCTTTTAAGATGTCTTAAAAAGGTAGTCATCCATAGCCATCAGAACATTTTGAAACATTTGTCCTAACTTTATTTCCTAGAAACAATATTGTTTTATCATGAAGTTTCTTCCAATTATTTGTTCACTACATATTTTTTGAACATGATTGGTTGTATAGATTTATTTGCATGATGAAAATACACAAAAGAACTTTTCCTGCTACCGACTAGTAATACCAGCTATGGGTATGTCTTTGTAAAGGTTTTTGGTTTTGTTTTTTGTTTCTGTTTTTGTTTTCTCTTCCTGGTGTTCCTCACTGAATTTCATCTTTCACTGGATTTCATCCACTCAAGTTTATGTTTTACTTACAAAAGGAATAAAATTAACCAGTTCAGTTTCATGCATTTGTACATGTTCGCAGGATCAATTTTAATTTTTGAAATATTAACAGTTATAGAAAATGATTAATACCTGATATTTGTGTATTCGCAAGGCAGTATGGATGGTCCTAAGACAGAAACATTGTTTTGAAATCTGTCAGCTGGCTATGCTGTATCTATAATACACATTAAAAAAAAAAAAAAAAAAAAAAAAGCTTATGGATGCTTTTTCAGGGATAGATGTCTGACAGTTGTTCTGATCTAAGAAGAGGAATTGAAATAATACCAGACAAAGGAGAGCAGTTTTATTTAGCTTGAAATAATTCTTCACCAGACAGTTTTGGCTAAGAATGTACACCTGTTAAATACTTTCAGGCAATAGCTCAATGACTAATTTTAGCATGACCCCCATCTGATTTTTCCCACTCTGGCATATAATGACTTCATATAGTGTTATAGCCATTTTTGATGAAAAGGAAATATGTCAGCCACTTGGAAAACGCAAACTAAGCCATCCCGAGCAAATTATTTTAAAACACATTTGTTTTATATATTTTTACCACTCATCAATATGTATGATGATTCACTCCTTTTCCTAGACAGTCCCATAATCATCAGAAATCTGCCAGGAACATGTAACAATGAGAACAAAGAAGAATTACCAGGCAGAAGAGGAATATTTCCTCTTCCAGTCTATCCCTGCAGAACCAGTATTAAAACATGTAACAATGGAATTGGATCAAGTTAAAATGAAATCTTTCCCTGAAAAGCCATGAGCTGCTGTATACAATGGGTTACCATTTTGATCTGTTTCCTCGAAGACTGACCCATATACAAACATTCACAGACATGATGTTATGAATAGTCTTCACAGGAAAAGGCGGAGGATTAACTACATGCACAACTGCTAGCTGTTCTGCATGAGTATAGGTTTTTTAGTGTTCTGTTCATGATTTTCATGTATTGCAACATTATGTGTCTGTATACATAAATAAGAAAAGCTAACTATTTTTCATTTTCGATGTGGGTATAAGGTAATTCAATTTAAATAATTCAAATTTGGGATGAGTAGTTAATGATTAACCATTTGTCTATCTTAATTGATATACAAATAAGTACTATATATATATATATATATATATATATATATATATATTACACCAAAAATTCTTAGAATGCATTCACTTTTCCTGAGATTATTTGCTATACATGAATTCAAGGTCCTCGATCTTGTATACAGAGTCCTATTGGATCTGTATTGGGGTTTAAGATTACACAAGCTTTCATTGTTTCTGGCAGTGGCCAAAAACCACTGCCTTGATAGAAGTCAAGGCCTTAATCAAACCAGGGCCATTAATCAAATGCCAAATGCCATATTCCATGTTGTAGTTGTAATCTGTGGCCTCAGTTCTACACACTCACTTCAACACACCCTTATGATATTTAGTAGCAATGTAATTGTCATTACTGCACAATATGAAGGTAAAATTCACACCACAATTCCAGGGAATGTTTTGATGTCAATATTTTATATTGACTGAATAAATAAATAAATAAATAAAAATCCAATAACCAGGAAAAAAAAAAAAAAAAGCAGTTCTAGAGATTATCTGTTTGAGGGAATGATACAATGATTAGTTTCTCAACCTCTGACAGTGTCAACATTATTTGTAAGTAACTGCTGGTGGTAGCAGCTTGGTAGGTTTCAACTTAATTGTTGTCATAGTAATTATTTATATGAAATGCCTAATATAGCATAATAAAACCAAGACGAGTACTAAAA
This sequence comes from Anser cygnoides, assembly GCF_040182565.1. Lineage (NCBI taxonomy): Eukaryota > Metazoa > Chordata > Aves > Anseriformes > Anatidae > Anser > Anser cygnoides. The sequence continues at coordinate 51,687,327 of NC_089912.1, read as the reverse complement.
AAACATTCATATATAAGGTCCATCTTTAACTTTCCAGGGTAGTGGTTTCTGTGAATGCTTGTGTTTTATCAAGTACACCATTAGGATGTTTACTGAAATGTAGGACAAGCTTGAGACTAGTGTACTGAAGTGACAACAGAATTAAATTCATTTTAATGCAATAACTGCTAATCTTCAAATACAGGAAAAGCCTAATAAGAAAGCTTTCTCATATATATATGAAAATGTAATTTAAAAATTAAAGAAACCTTATGTAATACTTCAGCTTGCTTAGCCTGGCAATAGGTTTTAAAATATTTATTGCTGTGATTGTTAAGTTTGGAATGACTTGTCATAGGAAGCAAAAAATATAAAAGAGAAGAATACATGCCAAAAATATTTAACGCATTCTGGGCAAACACATAAGCATTAAAAGGAAGGTGAAATTCAATGGATCGTGTAAAACAAGCATATTTTGATTACTAGCACTAGTAATAAACAAATTCTGAACTAACAACTTTTAATTGATTCAACAAAGCAAAGGACGTTTCTTTGCATTGATATGGTAAAATGCTGAAAGAACTGTGAGTTAAGTGGCTTCATGAAGATGGAAAAACTTCTATGAATGCTCTAAGATGTATACATGATACAAAACCCTGTTATGATACATATCACTCCAGGTGTTACAGTACTTGCTGTAAACTGATATGAAATTCTGCTGCTGACTTGCTACTGTCCCATTTATCTTAGAATCTTAGCAAAGATACGTTAATAAAATTACCATTTACTGGTTCAGTAGTAATGGAATTTCTTCATCTTCCCTTAGAAACAGGTAAATCATGTGCAAAAATTTTACTTAAATTCGCCATGACTTAAATTATTCCATTAAAATGTTTTTTCTGTAAAAAAAAAAAAAAACAGAGAATCTGCTATAACTTAAAAAGTTGCTGACATTTTAGCACCTTTATTATATTGAATGCATCTTGTGACGTATAGTGCCAGTACGTACCTAAGATGATAACAGCAAAACAAAATCATAGAAACAGAGAATCATAGAATGGTTTGAGTTGGAAGAGAGCCTAAAGATCATCTAGTTCCAATCCCCCTGCCATGGGCAAGGTCACCTTCCACTAGACCAGGTTTCTCAAAGCCCCGTCCAACCTGGACTTGAACACCTCCAGGGATGGGGCATCCACAACATCTCTGGCCAACTTGTTCCAGTGCCTTACCACCCTCATAGTAAAGAATTTCTTTCTAATGTCTAATCTAAATCTACCCCTTTTCAGCTTAAAACCATTATTCCTTGTCCTATCACTACACTCCCTGAGAAAGGGTCCTTCCCCAGCTTTCCTGTAGTCCCCCTTTAGGTAGTGGAAGGCCACTGTAAGGTCTCCCTGGAGCCTTCTCTTCTCCAGACAGAAGTCCAACTCCCTCACCCTATCTTTGTAGGAGAGGTGCTCCAGCCATTTCATCATCTTTGTGGCCCTCCTCTGGATTTGGTCTAATATGTCCATGCCCTTATGTAGTGGGATTCCCAGAGCTGAGTGAAGGACTTCAGGTGGGATCTTATGAGAGCAGAGGGGGGGAACCACCTCCCTCAACCTGCTGATCATGCTTCTTTTGATGCAGCCCAGTAAACAGTTGGCTTTCTGGGCTGCAAGCCCACATGGCCAGCTCAAGTTGACCTTCTTGTCAAGCAACACCCCCATGTCCTTCTCCTCTCTTGAGCTGCTCTCAATCCATTTTCTGCCCAACTTGTATTTGTGCTTGGGATTGCTCTGGCCCAGATGCAGGACCTTGCATTTGGCCTTGTTGAACTTCATGAGGTTCTTACAGGCCCACCTCTCAAACACGTCCAGGTTCCTCTGGATGGCATCCCTTCCCTCCAGCGTGTTGACTGCACCACACAGCATGGAGCCATCAGCAAACTTGCTGATTGTACAGTCGATCCATGTCACTGACAAAGATTTTAAACAGTGCAAATCTCAGTACTGACCCCCGAGGAACACCACTTGCCATTGATTTCCACTTGGACACTCAGCCATTGACCCCAACTCTCTGAGTGCAACCATCCAGCCAATTCTTTAACCACTGAATGGTCCATCTGTCAAATCTATGTCTTTCCAATTCAGAGACAAGGATAACAAGAATAATAAGATAGTTTTCCAAGTGGAAGCATTTCAATAAACGTTTCAGTCAAATATACTCAAGTAGATTAGAGCCAGGTATTTCATCAGCACCATCAATGGCAATGCACTGGAATCTTGGCTTATGACACTGTGGTCTTTCATATCATGGACATATTTTAGGAGATGCTGACTTAACATTATGTATTTGAATTACTTTAAATTGTAATAAAAAAAGATCACCTAAAGGAGAATACTTAATATGTTGGCTTCACAAATTCCTTAAAACATTTTGTTTGTTTGTTTGTTTTAATTCAAACAGGAAATAATATTGTTCTTTCTGTAGTCATTCAGATTCCCTGCCTTTCAAAAAGAATTTGTTCTGGGACAGTACAGATATATTTTTGTATTCCATTTTACTTGAGTAAGAAAAATTGTCACTGTGGATCTCCCTATAAAGAAAACCATTTTTATGGTCACTGTTATGCATTGAAGTTAGAAAGTATAGTTTCTATTTAACTGAGAGGAATTCAGTGCTTCTATCTTGGTACTAAGCTCAAAAGTTCATCTTGGCTCCCACATACTCAATTTCAACTATTGCACTGCCATTTTTTCACTATGCCTGTAATTTATTTTAATAAAAGTTTATCAACTTGTCTTAGGTGGCATTATCAGCCTAGTTCCTAAGATAAACAAATCTGTATAGACAACCTGTATCTTAATGTTCACACACAGATTTATTTGTTTTTTGGCTGTATAGATAAGGAAGACTATCTAGGGAATCCTCTTCATTATACCTGCAGAAAAAATGACTTTCAAGGAAAGTGAATTGAGAGGCTGAAAAGTTGCCAGAGATTTTTCTTATTTTTTTTTTCCAAACAGCTACTGTCACTGGGAACTTGATTTATGGCAAGAAGATGAAGCCAAGTGCAGAAAAGCCATCAGTAAACCCAAAAGCAATCATTTGTTGTTGTGGCATGTTTCATATAGCAGAGGACTGAACTGAGTATGCTGAAGTCAGTGAGAAAACTGTCTTCTTAGCTAGACTTCAGATCAGTCATATCATGAATTTGGTAGTTGCAAAATGTTATAAACGAAAAAAACAAGCAGAAAAAATCTCAGGCTCTACCATTCACATTTTTCATACCTAGAAACATGAAAATAAGCTTATTGGTAGTTTCTCTGACAAATACTGTGTACTTTCTTCAGGTTTTTAAGGCATACTCTGATATTTTGAAATTCTGTTTGTTTGGGCGTGGGTGATAAATGTTGTTTGTTTTGCTTAAATACTGAAACAAAGGAGGATAGGGCTTAATGTGAGATGCTCAAGTTTTTGTTGATATTGTTTAATGAGTTGCCTAAACTAAAGTGACTTTGTAAGCATATATCCTTAAATAGTGACCTAATTTTCACATGTTCTAAATGTAGTGTTCTTCCTCAGCTTTCCTGTAGGTCCCCTTTAGGTACCAGAAGGCTGCTGTAAGGTCTCCCTGGAGCCTTCTCTTCTCCAGGCAGAACAAGTCCAACTCCCTCATCCTGTCTTTGTAGGAGAGGTGCTCCAGCCCTTTCATCATCTTTGTGGCCCTTCTCTGGACTCGCTTTAGCAGGTCAATGTCTTTCTTATGCTGTGGGTGCTGTGGGACCCACAGCATCATATTTCATGAAAGAAGAAAGAAAACTGAATCTGTTAGGAACCCTATTGAAACTAATGTAGCCATCATGATTTTATTTATTTTTTTATTATTTATTTATTATACAGCCATGAAATCTAGCTTTTTAGCCTTATGTGGCAGTAGCGATGAAACTTAGAGCCAACCAAAATGAAGAAGAGCATTTTCTACTGCTTTGAATGATAATTTGTTAAGTTTATGGTGAAAGGAGAAAGACTTCATTTGTAAGTGTTTTAAAATTTTCAATTTTAGTGTGAATAATTACACTGGCTAAACTTCAGTCAATTTTTATTAAGAGCATACAATAAAATTAATTTTCCCTTTACCAGAGAACTTTCAGATCCTTGTTCCATATATCACATTTTTCCTAGCAATAACTCTGGCATAGACAGGAGAAAAACAAAATCAGCCATCAACTTTCTTGATCTTAAAAATCAACAATCAATCTAAAGAGTACGAAACACTCTTCACTGTATCAGTTGGCTCTGAGGTTCACCTCTATTGCCATAACTTTTGTTTTTTTGATATCTCAACATTTAATAGTGCCTTTTCTAAGGCACTGTTATATCATAATTTCAGGAAGACTTCATTTCTATGCTTTAAAAATTTAAATTTCAAAATGTCCAAATGGATTAAGTGGCTAAATAGGTAAGTAGTCACATTTGGATAGAGATCTCTAAGTTTTACATATAAAGGTTTGATTTGTCTTTGAGGGGGATGTCTTTGATTCTTTTTGTGGCCTGTAAAATTAACCTGTTTAGTAAAGGAGAAGATCAAAAGACTTGATTTATTTCAGAGATTGCTGATGAAGGAAGAATGAACTAATGACAAGGAAAGACAGAAAGAGATTTTTTTAGAAGTCTTTTCTGTTGAAAGATAGATTGCAGTCCTCACGTTGCACTTAAGCTTTTTTTTTTCTTTTCTTTCTATTTATAATTAAAATTATCTGTACTAAAAATTTTGTACAATGTACAAAAAAATGAAGACATGCTGCCATTCTTACATAGTATAGTATAATATAACGCGATACCATATTTTATCAAGATAGTGCAGGAAGATCAACAAAAATAATAACATTCTCTCAAATGCCGAAGTTTTGATAATATAAGGGTAACTGACTACAAGTTACAGAAGGTATGAGGGAAAGAGCAAACACATCATCAGCTGAGATGTTAAAGGACATATTTTGGGAATTATGAGGTTCATTGCCCCTTCAAAAACAGTTCTGAGAATGGATTAAGTTGAGGAATGATTTGCTACTGCGTCTGTATGGATACACGATCTATTCCAGCCCTACCTCACAAAAATTACTTGCTCCAAACAGAGGAAGTCCAGCCAACATGAATAGGTCTAGAAAAGACTTATTTCTATGTATTTTTTTCTGGCGTATTTACATTAGTTAGAGACACTGTATTGTTGTACCTCAGGCAAATAGAACTGGTACACCTAAAGTCTGCAGTGTGTACTCTACCTTAGGGGAGGAGTGGACTGAGTGAAATTAATTTGTCTGTAAATGTAAAGTGTGGACATAGGGGTAAGCAAAAAGAGCAAATTATAAAAACAACATATATTTTAGGTTAGATAAAATATGTAAATGCTGCAGTCTAAAAGCACAGAATAAATTATTTTTAGAAAGAAAACTGATTTTTTGGGAGGTGCTGTTTATCTTAAGCAATGGAAAATGTTTTAGAGTTCTTTAATTTACCCCTCCACTCCCCAATCAACATCAAATAAATATTTAATTAATGAATTTTAATTATTAACTTCCCTTTTACTAGTTGCAGGAACTGGGACAAGCTGCTTAAACCCCTTGTTTTATTATACACTTACTTTTAAAGGAGACAAAGTCTAGCTTCCCATAGAAAGGGGTAAATAATTCAGGGTGTGTGCTGTGCATAAGAATTTTTTTTACTGTATTAAAATACTGTGTTTAGCCAAAACTCTGTGTCATATGAAACTTCTCCAATGTTTTCATTGCAGTATACCACAACAACAGGAATTTTGTTATCATGTAGAATAAGAGGTCATATCTCAGGTGCATACTGTCTCCTGGCCACAGTCCTCTGTTAGCTCAAAGCCAGTAAGGAAAATGAGAAGCGTATTGCTGGTTTTTAATTTTTAGGACTATTTTATTGACTTCAGAAATGATCACAATGAGCAGTAGTAGACTCTGCCTGAACTGCAAATGATTATTTTTTTTTTTTGTGAGTTTTAATGAATAACTGCTAACTAATTATTTTTCACTTGGGATGTAGTATGTCTTAATATTAGAGTAATTACAAGGAATTTTCTGATGATGAAAAAACCATTTATTAAATCATTTAAGATCCACAGTATGGATCCCTAGTGCTGTTTCATTTAGAGAGTGGCACAATTTTGTGGAGTGGCAGCTGCTAAGAGATATGTGAAGAATCCTGAATGTGGAATCTCAGAGTGAATGCCAGTGGAATGGAATTTAAATTCATCCAAGTCTTAAATAGTTTATAATAAATGTTTATTTAATCATAAGAAAATGATGATAGACAACATATTTATGTTACTCAAGGAAGTAATATAAAAACTCCCAAACCACATTTTTCCAGGTAAAGTAAATTGCAATTCTTACAAATTAAATAAAATAGCGTTATGGGAGCAAATGAGAATAGTGTGCACAAAAAATTAGTTTGTTGCTCTAATTAATTTCATCTGGTAAAGATATGAATACAGACTGGTATGCCTCTTGCCATCTATTTTTATCTTGTTTTTCTATTTTTTTGTCAGCACAAAATCTTGTTTTTCTGCAAAAGTTTCTGTCTGCCATTTTCAGGGTATGGCAAAATCATATCAACAGAATCACATTTAAAGCAGATAGACCCAAAAGATCAAGACATTTGTGATATGAACAACTGCTGCACTTAAATACTTCTATCATCAAAAAGACCAATATAAGCAGGGCTTGTCAAGGGCAGAACTGTTACTATTGCTAGCTAGTTAAGGGCCATGCTTTCCATGTTGAACCCATTGTTTTATGACATAACATGGTAATGGAATAACCATTCCATAACAGGAATGGATAACTAATTAAGTGCTTGAGCCTTGGTCTTGTTTTCTGCAATTGGTTTACATTAAATTGCCCAGTCTTAACATTACCTGCATTATAGTAAATTTTGTTTACAGCCAATTTCAGAGCCAAGTGTTTGACATGGATATTTTCCAAGTTTAAGTTCGTCTCACCTACACTTAGAGAGTTTTGCAGTTTTGGCATGCCTCCAATGACATCTAAATGGATGTTTGAATATGGGTTGTTAATTAATAGTGAAAAATATTTCTGCTGAAGTCTCACAGCATGCCTATTACACATCTCAACCCATCATACATTTAGTACTGTAGTTCTAGATTTTGGGAGAACAGCTTTCTCTTTAAACTAAGGCAAGAAAATTTCAAATAAGTGGAGAACAATAGATATACCACATTTTAGCACTAAAAGGAAGATTCTTATACAGGACTTTTTAAGACATGCTAAATATCTTATTTTTTAGAGTGGAGAAACTATCACATATCTAATTTTCAGTTAAATAAATAATTAACATTATTAAATATTGTAGCATCTTCTTCACCATAAGTCAGGCTTAAAGTTTTGATTATGAAATTTGCATTCTGATTTATTTTGCCTGCTCCTTAGAGGTGGAAGATAACCAACCAATCCCAGCCTAATTTGCACACAAGTGAGAGATACAAAGATACTCACAGTGGAGTTTTGTGGCTGTTTAATGGGACCATGATTTTTTTTGTTTGTTTGTTTATTTGTTTGTTTACTTGCTTTGTTTTCTTTTTGTTTTAAAATTGATCAGATATTGGGAAATTGTGTGTTTTCTGCTTCAGACATGTAGCTTGATTCTCAAATATAAATTTGCTTTGATGACTGAGAAATTCCATAAACATAAATGGGCTTGAGGATTTGATGTTCAGGGCCAAAGAACAAAAACTTACTCTGTCGTGAAGGCTCCAAAATTACCGTCTAACTCCATGATTTCACTGAGATCCTTAAAATTGACTACAAATAGCAATGGACTGCAAACAAAAATTGACTATAAGCAAAGTCAATAAAATTGGCTCTATCTAAAGTAACTCAGTACATTCTTTATCTTGGACTTCTTGAGTCTAGCAGTAGGATCATACAATTTCTTAGAGTTTGCCATGTCAACACTGGAATAAAAACAAGGTGTTTGAAATCTGTGAAGTATTAAACACAGTTTTAAGTGTTTTACTCTTCCTTGGGAAATAATTCAATGCAATCTTTGTATGCTACCTTTTCTGTAGAATGTTAAACAGGTTTGCATACTGTTCGCAACCACAAGTCATAAATGTAAATATTTTTACAGTTGTTATTGCTGTTTTAAGATACAGCTTGCAGTTTTCATATTGGAATTATTTTAGGTCATTATATCAGTTTAATTCCATCTGGAGCTCACAATCAGGTGTGCATATAAGTGTTTCTTATACAGATTTAATCTATGTAAGAAAATAAAATTATTGAATATTTCATATCTACAAAGGTAAAATATTTATATTATGGACAGGATCTCTATTTATGTATATTCTTCACCTGTTTTAAATTTATAAAGAGGCTAGCTCTAAGTTCAAAGTTCCTATCTTCTGAAATATAGGTCCATTTTTTCACATGTCTCTGGAAAGACATCCACACATAGGAAAATTATACATTTACAGCTTTTGTCTGTCTGTTAAAAATCTTACAATGGAATTGTAAGATTACTTTCCTGGTTTCAAAGGAATGTGTTAGACCTTTTCTACTTACAGAATTGTATCATAGTGTTAAATGATACTCCTGCTTAGCTGTAATCTTCCTAAGGAATGTTTATGTAAACCCTTACATTAAAATTTGAAATAGGTTAGAGGCATTGCCATGGGCAGTGTGATGGACAGTGTGATTGGATTTACCATTAATCATTGACTTTCCATCACAAGTACTGCCAGAGTGCCACTGTTTTAACTTGAATGAGCATTCCTCTGACTGTTGAAGTGCCACACAGAAATAACAGTTGCTTCTCATAAAGTCAACTGCAAAATGAAAGCATACCCTGAGGTTATTGTTATTGCTGTTTTAAAATTACATACCCTAGATTTACTTGTTAAGACTTGATATTTGCATTTCACAGTAATAAAAAGGATGTTTATTTGATGTCTTTTAAATGGCTGTGCTGCTCATTTCTATGATATTTGGCAATATAAGCATGCATTTGTAAAGCAAAATGGGAACTGGAAAACCATCCATTGAAAATGGCACCACAAACACATGATTTATTTTTTCATTTATTTTATTGCCATTTATTTTGTCTTTTTTTTTTTTTTCTGCCCATCCTCATTCACTGTACATTTATTTCTGTCAAAGCAAGCATGTCTTCAACTGAGTGGGTCAGTAAGCAATTCTTTTTAAAGGATTATAATACTTCCAATGGGTTAGTAGATGTAAGGAGGTCATGTGTGTCAAATACCATTAGGGGCTGACTGAATCTCACTTGCAAACTGTATTGCCTGTCATTGGTAAATGATCTTCCACCTATTTCTAGCAATGCAGAATATTTATACAATGTGCAGAGAAGAGACTATGGAGTAGCTCCACCTTTGTGTTCTAAGAATACCAGTTCTAAGAGTGTATTTCTTGAGAGTAGGCAAAAAATATAAAAGACCCTAAGCAGCAAATCGCTAGATGCTGGGATAATACACTGAGGAAGGGTTGTGATGTATTTGTCCTGTTACACTCTTTCTTTAGCATCAATGGCCGTTGACATAAAAAGTATACTGAGCTAAATATCTCTGTGGTTTGCATACAGTGGCTGTTTTATGTTCTTGACATACATCTATGGAAAGACAGGTTCATAAACTGCATAGCAAGATGGTTAAATAGTTTCAATAGAAAATGAATGACATTTCTGTCGCTCTTCATATCAGAAAAATAAATAAACAAATGGCACTGAGGGGAAAAAAAAAAAAAGTCGTCCCTCCCTCCCCCTTCCCCCCCCCACCAGCAAATACAAAACAGAATTCTATTGAAATGAAGACCAATAGTTAACTCCAATTATTTTAGGTACTTTTAGCCTACATAAATATTAACCTGTCAAGTGATAAAACATGCTAAATAGACCTACGTTAATGTACCATTGTCATTGTTTTAATATCTTTTGAGGCACACTATTTCTAATAAAGTGATTTCTTGAAGAAGTGGCTGACAGAATAGATTCCTTTAATGGTGCCCAAGAAAAAGAAGAATTTGACAACTTAACAGGTTATTTCCATATATATTGCCAAAAGAAAACACATCTTCTAAACAGTATTATTTTTAACAGTTCTGAGTTCAAACTCTCAGCCAACTAGTTGAATGTAAATTTTATGTTAGAACAGAGTGTTCCTAAGTAAGCAAAAGTGTTAATTCAATGCACATTTGTGGAACAGGATATTTTAGTAACTAACTCATAAGACACTTGTGTTTATGTCTGTAAAAGCAGCAGTAACCTGGGCTGTGTGCACAGGGGCAGAGACAGTAGTTCAAGGAAAGAATTAGTCCCCTGGTGCTCAACTCTCCATAGAGGGCATCTGATTACTTTGTCTAGTTTCGATACATCTGGTTACTGTGTCTGGTTTTGCCCCCACCCCTACACTGTACAAGAGAAATACAGGTATGCTGACTCCCTCCTGAAGGGAGGCCACCCAGGCAGTGGTGCTGGAGGCCTTGCTCTGCAAGGTGAGGCTATGGAGTGGGGCCGGTTCATCTGGGAGAAGGGGTGGCTGTGGAGACACCCAGCAGCAGCACTGGCACTATCAGGAGGGGACGGAGGAGAAGCGGCCGGGCTCTGCCCAGCGGTGCATGGCAGGAGGGTAGGAGGCACATCACAGGCTGAAGCATATCGCAGGGTGAGGCATGAGGGGCTCAGGCTGGAGATGAAGAGAAGCCTTTTCCCCACCAGGACAGCCCGGCCATGGAGCCGAAGCCCAGGCAGGTTGGGCCTCTGCAGCCTGGGGTTATCGTGTCCCGGCTGGATGAAGCCCTGAGCGGCCTGGCCTGAGGGCCTGAGAGCCCTTAATTCTATAGTTTAGAGGAAAACACTTCACAGCTGAAATGATTCTCCAGTAATGTTCCTAGGCCAGTGTTAACATCAGTGCTCCTTTCCATTGCTTCATTTGTATCAATTAAAATAAAAAGTCTCAGTACACAGATTCACTTCTATGGATGTTTTATGAGGACAACACAGTGTGAATTATGTTTCAGAAACGTGATATGATGTTAATTTCGAAGTCCTCGTAAGTAAAACTTACTTACATTGTGTTCAGTCTTGAGAGTTAGGGACTTTTTGGAATGGAATGAAGGTGTATCAAGGGATATTCAGATTGTATATTACAAAAAGTGACATGGTTTAATGGTGGACTTGGTAGTGCATCGACTAAAAGATCTTAGAGGTCTTTTCCAACCTAAATGATTCTATGATTCTAAAAGGTTCTTCAGGTTGGCTGGGCACTTGAACAGGATCCTCAGGGAAGTGGTCATGGCACCAAGCCTGCCAGAGTTAAGTATTTTGACAACACCATCAGACATAGCGCTTGATTTTCTGATGGTTCTGTGTGCAGCCATGAATTGGACTAAATGATCTTTGTGGGCCCCTCTTAACTCAGGTTATTTTATGGTTCTATGATTCTCCATTACTGTAATTAGCAATATAAAAAAAGGAGAAAATTAAATTTAAAAATGTATATATTCTGCCCCATATTGTATTTGATGAAGAGTAAGCAGTGATTTTCTGGCAATATATTATTTATATATAATATGACTATTCTAATAGTAGATAAGACTGCTTCAAAATCTATTTAATTTCATAAAGTCACTGTGATCAAGTATTAAAATAAATATCTCAGTTACCTTTTAAACAAAGCAGTTATAAAGAAGTCAGAATGCCTTTATATAGCATACCAGATATACAAAGTACCTTTTTTTTTTAATTATTATTATTATTATTAATCTGAGAAAGTGTCACTTTGGAGGAAGTCAGTAGTTGTTACACATCCACTGATTCTGCTTTTCAAAGCCTGGTTGTTAGTGATGAAGAATGCCAGGAAACGAATGGCTGGTTATAATCATACTTGATATAAAAAAATCAACTGAGACTGTTGAAGACAAAAATAGAAAACAAACAAACAAAATAAATAAATAATAATAATAAATAAATAATTAAAAAAAAAAAAAAACAGAGAAAGAACTTTTACAAATGTTTCCTTATCTGTCATAGCACGTTGGTGAATCTCCTTGATCTGTCATAGGTCATCAAATTTTGATGTACAAACATGACAGCAGAATTCAATTATAAGACTTCTCTGCTTTCACCGTGGTACTTTTTTATATATGGAAATCTTCTGTTAAGGAAAACTGGAGTTGGTATGTTCCATTATTTCATGTTCCACACAATTTATCTGTACCTAGTAGATGACTCCAGCAATAGCTGTGGACTTTGTTGTTTGCAGTAGATTCCACGTACTGCATTGGCCTCAGCTAAAATTTTTGTTTGTTCTTCAACAGACAAGGTTTAGACTGGGTAAAAAACTTTTTCCATCTTGGTAAACTATATCACGCTATTTTGAGAGATAAAAGGCTGAGACAGAAAGCTACACATATGAGAGTGTGCCAACAATTTCTTCTTCTGTTTAATGAAAACCCCCTCAGTAAAACCCAAATATATAATGTTTCCGAATGCTAGTATTTGCATCTTTATATGCAGATTTACACTTATAGTCATACTTTTAAGAAGTAGGTTTTTTTTTAGTTTAAGTCATTGTGAGGCAAATATATACAACTCAGCGTAAGTTAACAAAACAAGGGAGCAAGATAGTCAGAGGGAACATTAATATTTTTATAGATCTTTTACCTCACAAATTTTCTTTGTGTAAGCAGGCTTCAAAACAACTCTAAAGTGCCTGCTGACTTTAAAAAAAAAAGAAAGAAAAAAAAAAAGAATAGCTTACATATTATTATACTGCAGAAAATACCTTCCCAGAACTTACTGCTTAGTTTTGCTAAAACTTTTATGTGAGATGTGCTTTACGGGCCTGATGATAATAGCTGCTCCTGCAAGAGATTACCATATCTAAATACATATGTATTAGCTTGATTGTTTGTAGCTATATAAATTTTTAAATTAGACTCCTGTTTATATATTCAAATGCTGGGGGGAGGGAGGAGGGCGAAGAAAAAAAGAAAAAAAAAAAAGAAAAAAAGAAGAGGAAGCTTGGGTAAATTCTAGTCCTGCTTCATAAAAGAAGGATTTGAAAAACAGAAGAATCACTAAACAGCTGGTCCATGTTTTCACTCTGAAGAATATGAAGATTGCACCTTCAGTGGTGGGAGTGCTTTTATGTAATTATTACACCTTATTTAATAGTAAAAAAAGTAACAGTATTTAGACTTTCCTATTCCAACCAGTGCATTCCTGGTCTCCGAACAATGTTTCATACGAAAGTAAATATATCAGCACATCTGGACATTTAAGATTTATTTATTTATTTAATTAATTTTATGGTAAGCAGTATATATCATTGCTCAGAAGTGAAGACACTATAAGACGACATTAGCAGAATATGAAGCAAGAGAGAAATGTTACTGACTGATGTTTAATATTTTGTAAAATTCTAAAATCAGAATATTTTATAAGGATTTTCAAAACCACAATATAATATATGTCTGCCTCTATTTGCATAACATGTTAAATGCGTAGAAGAGCAAAGACATTTTGTGCTTCTATAAACTATTTATCATTGCAATTATTCTCTGTATTTATTTGATTCCTGTACGAAAGGCAGAATAACAGATTGATATCAACAGCCACATAATAAATAACAACACTGAGAATCATCTCCAATTTGATAATTTTTAACTAAAACATATACCATCTGTCTTTATTGTTATTAATTTCTTTCATCAGGTCTGTAATATTTTTAGAGTAATTAGTAGAAACTAGAAATCTTGGCAGGCTATCTGAGTTAACAGGACAGCCTTCCAGGAATTTGAGATTTGGGACCAATGGTAAATGCTTAGATAAAAGTTTCTAGAATTATTTAATTATTTAGTGGGTGAGCATACCAGTGCAGTTTCCCCCCAGTGCATTAAACCATGAGTTTTAAAATACCCATTAAAATATCCTACTGTTTTTACAGGAAAGGATTTTCACTTGTTGTATTGGATGAACCCCTAAATTTGCGTTTCAGACAGGAGAGTCTTTTTGATAAGAAGTAGAGTTAAACCTGGTCATGTGACAATAATTTGATATTCTAAATTCATAGAACAGTAACATAGAAACATAGAAAGCTTTGGATTAGAAGGGACCTTAAAGATCACCTAGTTACAACCCCCCTGCGATGGATGGGGACACCTTCCACTAGACCAGGTTGCTCAAAACCCCATCCAGCCCTGGCCTTCCAGGGATGGGGCATCCACAGCTTCTCTGGGCAACCTGTTCCAGTGCCTCACCACTCTCTGAGTGAAGAACTTCTTCCTAATGTCTAATCTAAATCTACTCTTTTTTAGTTGAAAACAATTACCCCTTGTCCTATCACTATACTCTGACAAAGAGTCCCTCCCCAGCTTTTTTGTAGGCCCCCTTTAGGTACTGGAAGGATGCTATAATGTCTCCCTGGAGCTTTCTCTTCTCCAGGCTGAACAACCATAGCTTCCTCATCCTGTCTTCACAGGAGAGGTGCTCCAGCCCTCTGATCATTTTTGTGGCCCTCCTCTGGACCCACTTTAATGGGTCCATGTCCTTCTTGTGCTGGGGGCCTCAGAGCTGAACACAGCACTCCAGGTAGGGTGTCACAAAAGCAGAATAGAGGGGCAGAATCACCTCCCTCAACCTGCTGGCCATGCTGCTTTTGATGCAGCCCAGGATACAGATGGATTTCTGGACTGCAAGCACGCACTGCAAGCTCATGTCCAATTTCCACCCACTAGTAACCCAAATTCTTTCTCTGTTAGGTTGCTCTCAATCCATTTACTCCCCTGGTGTACTGGTGTTTGGGATAAATTCCTATTTTTCTATGCAGATTGTTTTTTCTGTCCTAATCTCCCTTAAATTGCAGATCACCATTTCTGCTTAGATTTTGGTCTTTCCCACATTCTAAAATTCTCAGTTATACTTTGGTTTGCAATCAACATTTATTTTAAGAAGTTTGGACCATAGCAGAAAGCCAGTATGCTTTACAGATAGCTACACATTAGACAGCATTACATATGCAAAGTATCTGTTTACTGTGAAGACTAGGTAATTCTGTACTGTGCTCCATCAACTGATGGCCTTAATATTCTTCCATGTTAAATGATAGAAGCAATAGACATTTGCTGAAGGTAAGTCCTCTAAGCAGATCCGAATCTTGCACTATCTCAAGAGGAGAACTCTTTTCTCATCTCAATCCTACTTAATTGAAAATAAATTAAAAAAATAAATAAAATAGAGCTGGATGATATATGTATATCTACCTGCAGTTCCAGGTTGACTAATCATGTTCTGATTTCCTCTAGTAAGTGAAAGGAATGGGATATCATAGAACAATACATACAGCCCTCAGATTCTGTATTTTCCTACACGACAAAACTTCAGTGCTTTACTTCCTACAAATTTGCATGTACTTCAGTTGGAATAAATTGATGGGTACAGTGCTTAGATACAACAATGTTAGGCACCCAGAAACCCTTTGGACCAGCCTGTCTTATGATTTAATAATGAAGATGATCTTCTGTGACTAGTAGCAAGCATTTATTATTTAGTTATATTGCAGTGTGCCTCTGCTGGTCCTTATGTCTTTCTTTGTGTGCTTGCCCAATCTATTCTTGGTATGTGTTCTCAGTATTCTTATTTAAAATAATTGTTAAGAAGCATACCCAGATATCTGCCAACTTTAATTTTGTTCCAACTGTCCCGCTACACTTTTACCACAATAAATAAATAAATCATTATTGGTTTTGTATTTATTGCTATACCTGGACACTTTAATAACTATTCTCAAATTAAGTAAGCCAAACAGAATTATTCCTGCCTAAGTCAATTTTCTGATCTTGGTGTTCTCACCACACAATACAAATTGCTTCTCTTGTCCAAGGACTGGGAAATGGCAGTTTGCCGTAACTTGAAGAGCAGATTAACCATTGCCAAGGCTTTTGATGCCGAAGCATTAGATGCCAAGGTCCTCAAGGCTCTTGGAAGTCATTCAAGCTTGATTTTTCTAGAGAATAACCGTTCCTTCTGATAAACTGGTTGCTGTTCTCTTGTGCTAACATTCTTATCATGACACTGAACCTCCCATTTCTGAAATTGATACTTGCAGAATGTTAGCAAAAGTTTATTTTGCTGATTTGTTTGTCCTTTTCCTCCTGTTCTCTGTCTTTTCTTATGAAATCACTGCTGTCACATGAAATGAAAAATAAATCATATTACCTTTGTATTTTCTAGATAGGAGTAGGCTCTTGCCAGCCTACTGCATTTTGTCCCATTTCAGTTGTGCTAGCTGTTGTCTCTGTTTTAACTTCAGAAATGTTAGGTAAATACAGAGAAGTGAGCTGTGTATTTTTTTCTGTTTGTTAATTACAATTTAATGTGTTTGTTAAAGTGATGGGCACATCACTTTATTTATTTCCTCAGGCCTGTACAGGGAAAAGTTAACTGTTCTTGAAAGAATTTGAATTATACTTTTATGTTGTTTCTAAGTCTACAAGGTTAGAGAATTTCTTTCGCAATGTTCTTTCCAGACAAATGTCATTAGAACTGCTGTGGACAGAAAGCATAATTTTGTGACATTTTAAAGCAGGATGCAAACCTGACCTGGATGACCAAAGACATGTCTTTCTATTTATTGTGGTTCCACTAAACTTCTGTATCGACTGAAACTGAGAAAAAATGTGCTAAAATTATATTTAAAATGATGCCCTGGTAATCCAAAGTTTGTGCCCTCCAGGTCAAGAAAATGTAGGAAAAGTCTAACAAATATTCAAGTGTAACCTTGGTGGTTTCAGTGATGCCGTTCTTTAAAATTATGTTTCATATCTTCTTTATACTGCATCAATTTCAGTCTCTGGTGCAGTGGAACATGCTAAATTAAGCTGTTAGACCTTTGAGTCCTAATATACTAATAATTTGGTAGATATTCACCAGTGTTTAGTTCTATATTTCTATCTCATCTTAGCTGAACATTTAAACTAACAGCAACAAAAAGACTCTTCTTATATTTCAATATACAAATAAATATATATTATATAATATGCAAATATCATATTTCTGTAATTACAGAGTTCTCTGCAATTATTTTGAAATGTTTGAAAATTATTTGAAATGTTGAAATACAGCATACATCTGTAGGGACTTCTAAAATAACTCTGTTGTTACTTATCGAGGACAAGTAATTTTCTCTGACACATACGGAGAAAGAAAAGAAAAAGGAATTATGTAAGGAAACAGTAGAACATGATTAAAAGATTTAAAGATAATTTTGAGACTGCAGTACAGACACTTATAACATTACAGAAAACAGCTAGCCATGAGATTCACCAGTGAACTAGACAAAGTTTTACGCATTTCTTGTTATAAGCTATACAATTTTATTTTTTTTTTCAGTGAAAATCCTAAGCAAACATACAGACAGCAGGAAAGAAGTGATTATTATTGCAGGCTGGATTAGAAAAGAAAGAATATAGAATCTCTAAGTTAACAATGACATAGAAGGTACTGATACGTGTAGTATTCTCTGATAACCTATATTTCTGAGCAAGGAAATGTAGATTTTTTAAAATGATAAACTATGCTTTGGTTTGCAATAAGAAAAATGCAAACTATATTTACTAATAGAAGGAATAAAAATGATTTTATTTACATGGAGAAGATTATTTGTTTCAAACAGTGTGTGAAATCGAGTCTCTGTCATGATACATGGTCTGACACTGCTTTATTTGAGTGTAAGCAGGAGGAGAAGTTCATGTCAGTTGTTTAAACATATTAAAGTTTTAAGTTTTTGCTTAGGTTACAAATCAGTTTGGATGTTGCCTGAGACAGTGCTATAGATAGTTAACCTCTGCATGAACAATGCTCAGGCAAAATTGGCATAACTGCCTCAGATATTAACACCTCCAAGAGGAAGAATAAATTGGACTAAACTAAAAGGAATTGAAGAAAGAGGCAAGATGAGAATCACATAAGGATAGAATACAAATTCTCAGTGAAAATTAATACCATAAATACTGTAAGCAAACAGAAGGTGATAAAAACTTAGCCACTGAAGAGACTCAATACAATATTAGGACTGATAGCATTTGGCATTTATCTGATCAGCATTTATCTGATCAGTTTATCCAGTATCATTAATTCTATGTAATGTGTATATGGCTGATTACCAAATATATACATACTTACATAGCATATTTATATTATATATTTAATTTTAAATAGCTATTTATTCTATACACATATAATGATGTGGAGTTATTTCTATAAATCATTTTAAGGAGGAATATTGCTAAAGCAGAAAACTTCACCAGTTGTTAGACTTACTTTCAGCCTTTTAAGGCTTCTAATATCAAGTGAACTTGTAGTGTTCCATCCTTTTGCTAAATATATGGTTATTCACATCATTTATGTGAAGTAAAAAACAAAACAACAACAAAAAAAAACAAAAAACAAAAAACAAACAAAAAAAAAACTCAGTCTTCCTGAAGAATAACATCACTACATTTTATTCTGAATCATAGAGCTACATTGTTAGGTCAGATAAACCTGTTCTAGATATGAAAATATGTGTAAGTACAAGTGTTAGCACTCTTTATGTCTTCCTGCCAGGGAGGTTCACTATCCAGAAATGCCAGTGAAGCACTTCCAAAGAAGTTTCTGTATTTTAACCTTTGAAATTTAAAATACAGTTAAGTTTTAAGACAGGGTATTATTAGACGATCTTTTTATCCTTACAGGATTTTTTTTGTTTCGCACTAACAGCTGTTCCACAGCAGATGGAAAAAGTATCAGCAGTTTGTAAATTAAATGTTTCACAAGTTTTGCAAACACTTTTCATATCTTCATGAATCTCCCCAGCATTTGAGAAGCTTTGAGATTAGAATGACAGAATAAAACAAACGGAACAAAAAAATCAAAAGCTACTTTACTGGCTTTGTGGTGCAGTTTAATATAAAATACCACTAAAGATTTTGTCCTACACATGTATGCACACATGAAAAAAAAAAAAAAAAGAAAAAAAGAAAAAAAGAAAAAAAAAGTTTTTGAATTTCTAGAAGCCTGGAAATGTGATAGTAAATGTCTCAGATACCAAAACTGCTAATAATGTCTGCTACTTTCCCATCGTATGCATAACAGCTGTCATGTGGGGCATCAGGAAGAACATAGAGTGTTCTTTTTTATGCTTAGAGCATGACTAGACAATTGAGCAAAGCGTCTGATGGCATATGCACTGAAGATGCAGCTGATGATGCGTGGCTTTTCATTTCAGCCTTTGCCCTAATAAGTTTTTGACTTATTTCTCTATTGAGAAAGCTAACCCACTCCAACCTTCATTTTAATTCTGAACTTAATGAGTAATCTGGGGCATTGTATAAGAAAGCCAGAGGGACCCAGATGAGAAGTGGGACGAATAAAGTCACTGTGTCTCTCTCTCCTTTTTTTTTTTTTTTTTTTTTTCATGAGTCTGTGTCTATTAGCAGCCATTTTCTTAGTGCTATGTCTTTGTCTTTTGCATATCTTAAGCTGTACTGCTGGTCTCTTTGTTAAACTACACATAAACTTCACTTACATTTCCTCAGTTCCCAAATACAATATTGTTTTTAAATGTATTAATGTTTTAACATACGTATGACTTTTAATCTAACCTGTTTAAAGGAAAAAATATGAAGTGCATTTGCAATGACAACCTAATTAGCTGAATATAGTAGTTCAATTTAATAGCTATGCTGATGGTGAAGGTTACCATTTAACTGTAAAGCTTTGTGGGAAAATAATCCAGAACCACCACTGACTTCATGCATGCTCTTCCTTAAGTCACTGTGAATTTTAAAGTAAAGGTTTCATAACTTGACAGATAGGATCAAAGGAATGAGATGATAAATAGCATAGTTATCAGACTATTCACTTTTTTGAATTGAATGTATATAATAAAGCTTAAAACATGAATGCTAAGTAACTTGAATACATCTTTAGGCTCCTCAGAGTACATTTTATGTATATATACATACACACATATATATATACATGCATATACGTATTTATATATATATACATATATATACATATATACGTGTATATATATATAACAATATTAAGGAAAACAAAGTTCTGTAAGAACACTAATTAATGAATTAAGCCAAGACAAATGTCCATGTGTTTATTTTTGTTCTTTGAAATATGGTAGTCCAAATATGTACTATATTGATTTTTCTTGTCTTTTCCTGTCTTTTTATTTTCTTTTTTAAAAAGAAAGAAGGAAGGAAGGAAGGAAGGAAGGAAGGAAGGAAGGAAGGAAGGAAGGAAGGAAGGAAGGAAGGAAGGAAGGAAGGAAGGAAGGAAGGAAGGAAGGAAGGAAGGAAGGAAGGAAGGAAGGAAGGAAGGAAGGGGGAAAGAGGGAAAGAGGGAAAGAGGGAAAGGGAAAGAAAGAGGAAAAGGGAAAGAGGGAAAGAAAGAGAGAGAGGGAAAGAGGGAAAGAGAGGGAAAGAGGGAAAGAGAGGGAAAGAAAGAGAGAGAGGGAAAGAGGGAAAGAGAGAAAGAGGGAAAGAGAGAAAGAGAGAGGGGAAGAAAAAAAGAAAAAGAAAGAAAAAGAAAAAGAAAAAGAAAAAGAAAAAGAAAAAGAAAAAGAAAAAGAAAAAGAAAAAGAAAAAGAAAAAGAAAAAGAAAAAGAAAAAGAAAAAGAAAAAGAAAAAGAAAAAGAAAAAGAAGAAAGAAAGAAAGAAAGAAAGAAAGAAAGAAAGAAAGAAAGAAAGAAAGAAAGAAAGAAAGAAAGAAAGAAAGAAAGAGAAAGAAAGAAAGGAAAGAAAGAAAGAAAGAAAGAAAGAAAGAAAGAAAGAAAGAAAGAAAGAAAGAAAGAAAGAAAGAAAGAAAGAAAGAAAGAGAAAGAAAGTTAATCATAAACTACTAGAATATCCTGATTTGGAAGGGACATGCAAGGATCATTGGGTCCAACTCTTAGCTCCACACAGGACCACCCAAAAATCAGACCCTATGTCTGAGAGCATTGTCCAAATGCTTCTTGAACTCCGTCAGGCTTGGTGTTGTGACCACTTCCTTGGGGAGTATGTTCCAGTGCACAACCACCCTTTTGGTGAAGAACCTTTTCCTAACATCCAGCATGAACCTCCCGTCATTGCTTCATGCCATTAGGGTCCCATTGAAAGAAATTACAACATTTCTATAAATTTATGTAGAGATTTTGAAGAAAAAAAGCTACCTTATATGTGCAGGAAGAATGGAGGATATGAGAGGCTGTTTCTCTATAGCATTACCAACCTGTGCAAAGGACCAGCATAATCAAATAGCTTGTAATCCTGGAGAGAAGGAAGGGGCTGTAGATGCTTAGACAAGACTTCTACACATGCAAATAAAAATCCTACATATTGCTGAGAGATGTGTGACCATATAGGTCATAGTATGAAACAGGGACACATTCTAAATTTAAAAGCCGCTTGAGAACTTTTGCAGATAGAAAGCAGAATGTTGAACAGCTCTCTCTTGCCTTTATGCATTTTCATACAGGTAACATGCGTGTTAAATAACAGTAATAATAATAATAATAATAGAAATAACTTCTAAAAAATGCTTGCTATAAACACATAAAAATAATTTCCTGCTGTCACCATTCTCTTTTCTGGTTTTCGCCATCCTACATAGTATCCTGGGAACAGCTCTTTTGCTAAGAGACAAGGTGCTTATTTGGTATACTTCAATTTTTTTCAAAATGAAATCTTGTTCTTTTAGAAAAGAAATCCAAATGTGGTAGTAAATTGCAGGCTGGGAGATGAAGATAGATTTCACCAAAGCATTCTTCTCTGTTATTTTCTAGTATGAACAGTAAGATTACAGCTGTCAAGTTACACATCTGAGTATAGTATGGTATATATCATAGAATCATAGAATCATTAAGGTTGGAAAAGATGTCCAGGATCATCTGGTCAAACCATACCCCTACCACCAATGTCACCCACTAAACCATGTCCCTCAACACCAGATCCACCCTCTCCTTAAACACTTCCAGGGACAGTGACTCCACCACCTCCGTGGGCAACCCATTCCAATGCCTGACTACTCTTTCTGAGAAGAAATGTCTCCTAATTTCCAATCTGAAGATCTCGTGGCACAACTTGAGGCCATTTTCTTTAGTCCTATTGATAGTTATCTGCCAGAAGAGGCTGAACCCCAGCTCCCCACAGCTTCCTTTCAGGTAGCTGTAGAGAGCAATAAGGTCTCCCCTGAGCCTCCTCTTCTCCAGATTAAACCCCAGCTCGCTCAGCCACTCCCCGTAGAACTCGTGTTCCAGGCCCTTCACTAGCTTCATAGCCCTTCTCTGGACATGCTCCAGGGTCTGTCATAGAATCATAGAATCAATATCCCAAGTTGGAAGGGACCCATAAGGTAATTAAGTCCAACTCCGGGCACCGCACAGGTCTACTCAAAAGTTTAGACCATGTGACTAAGTGCACAGTCAAATCTCTTCTTAAATTCAGACAGGCTTGGTGCAGTGACTACTTCACTGGGGAGCCTATTCCAGTGTGCAACCACACTCTTGGTGAAGAACCTCTTCCTGATGTCCAGCCTAAACTTCTCCTGCCTCAGCTTAACACCGTTCCCACGGGTCCTATCACTGGTGATTATGGAGAATAGGTCAGCGCCTGCCTCTCCACTCCCCCTCGTGAGGAAGTTGTAGACTGTGATGAGGTCTCCCCTCAGCCTCCTCTTCTCCAGGCTGAACAGGCCAAGTGACCTCAGCTGCTCCTCATATGTCTTCCCCTCTAGGCCCTTCACCATCTTCGTTGCCCTCCTCTGGACACTCTCCAACAGTTTAATGTCCTTTTTGTACTGTGGTGCCCAGAACTGCACACAGTACTCAAGGTGAGGCCGCACCAGCGCAGAGTAGAGCGGGACAATCACTTCCCTCTACTGACTAGCAATGCTGTGCCTGATGCAGCCCAGGGTACGGTTGGCCCTCCTGGCTGCCAGGGCACACTGCTGGCTCATATTCAACTTGCTGTCAAACACAACCCCCAGATCCCTCTCTGCGGGGCTGCTCTCCAGTGTCTCATTGCCCAGTCTGTACGTATAGCCAGGGTTGCCCCATCCCAGGTGCAGGACCCGGCACTTGCTCTTGTTAAACTTCATGTGATTGGTGATCGCCCAGCTCTCCAATCTGTCCAGATCTCTCTTCAAGGCTTTTCCACCTTCAACAGAGTCCACAACTCCTCCAAGTTTAGTGTCATCAGCAAATTTGCTCAGAACACCTTCTAGTCCTACATCCAAATCATTTATAAAAACGTTGAGGAGGACCGGCCCTAAAATGGAGCCTTGAGGGGCCCCACTGGTGACCATCTGCCAGCCAGATGTGGCCCCATTTACCACAAACCTTTGAGCCCTGCCCATCAGCCAATTGCTCACCCATCGTATGATGTTTTTGTTTAGTTGTATGCTGGACATTTTGTCCAGTAGGATCATATGGGAAACCGTGTCAAAAGCTTTGCTGAAATCCAAAAAGATCACATCTGCTGGTTTCCCTTGATCGACTAGATGGGTGATCTTATAACAGGAAATCAGATTTGTTAAGCAAGACCTACCCCTCATGAACCCATGTTGGCTGGGACCAATGACTGCATTGTCCCCCAGGTGTGCTTCAATAACTTCCAGTCTCATCTCTGTAATTTTACCAGGCACTGACGTGAGACTGACATTGCTAGGGTCTTCTTTCTTGCCCATCTTGAAAACTGGCACAACATTTGCCAGCTTCCAGTCTACTGGGACCTCTCCAGATTCCCAAGATCATTGAAAAATGATTGAGAGAGGTCTCACAATGGTGTCAGCCAGCTCTTTAAGCACCCTGGGATGAATCTCATCTGGACCCATGGACTTGTATGGATCCAGGTGGAGCAGCAAATCCCGCACACGTTCAGGGTTGGTTGGGAGTTTGTCATTACCACCATTGTGGTCCTCCAGCTCAGGGCACCTGGGGTCTTGAAGCCCATCATCAGTGTTGAAGACAGAGGTGAAGAAGGCATTAGACATCTCTGCTTTGCCTATGTCATTGTCTGTGAGGAGACCCTCCCCATCAAGTAGTGAACCTATGTTTTCTTTGGTTCTCCTTTTTCTGTCCACATATCTAAAAAACCCTTTTTTATTGTCTCGCACAGACATGGCCAGCTTCAACGCTAGTTGGGCTTTGGCCACACAAATTTTCTCCCTACAAACATGAACAACATCCCCATATTTCTTCCTCGTCGCCTGACCCTCCTTCCAGCAGCCGTACACTTTCTTTTTTCACCTAAGCTCCAGTAGAAGATCCCTGGTCAGCCAGGCCGGCCTTCTGCCCCACCTGCCTGACTTCCAATATTTTGGAATTGCCTGATCTTGTGCTTTTAGGAGGCAGTGCTTAAAGACTGACCAGCACTGATGGACGCCATTGCCTTCAAAAGCAGTTTCCCAGGGGACCTTGCTGACTAGTTCCCTGAGCAGCCTGAAGTCTGCTTTCCCCATATCCAGGGCTGGAGTTTTGGTGGCAGTTTTCGATCTGTCACCATAAATTCTAAACTCATCCATTTCATGGTCACTGTGACCGAGATGGCCGCCAATTGCCACGTCTCCCACAAGACCCTCTCTGTTCTCCAGCAACAGATCTAGGAGGGCACCTTTCCTAGTTGGCTCCCTTAGCACCTGCACCAAGAAGTTTTCATCTAGGTGCTTTATGAACCTCCTGGACTTGCTCGTGTCAGCAGTGTGGTGATCCCAGTTGATGTCTGGCAAGTTGAAATCCCCCATTAGGACAAGGGGAGTTGATCTCAAGGCATCTCTTAGTTCTGCAAAGAATAATTCATTGGCGTTGTCGTCCTGGCCAGGTGGTCTGTAATAGACTCCCACAACGACATCCCCTTTATTTGTTCATCCCTTAATCCTTACCCAGAGGCTCTCAACTTTGTCATCGCCAACTTGAAGTTCCACGCAGTCCAGCCCATGCTTCACATACATCGCCACCCCACCACCTCGCCTACCCTGCCTGTCCCTCCTGAAGAGCCTGTAACCATCTATTGCAACACACCAGCCACAGGACTCATCCCACCAGGTTTCGCTTATGCCGATGATGTTGTAGCTGTGGGACTGGGCCAAGACTTCTAGCTCATCCATTTTATTCCTCATACTGCGTGCGTTTGTGTAGAAGCACTTCAAATACGCCTCCCTACACACAGCACATCATGGAGCCGACCGAAGGGCCTCACGAGCACACAGTCCCTCTGATTCTAGCGCACCATCCCTTAGCTCATCACCGACGTGCCTGGTTTTATCCCCTTCCCCCTTCAACTCTAGTTTAAAGCGCTATCTCTCAGCCCTGCCAACTCCTGAGCAAAAATCCTCACTCCTCTCTGAGAGAGGCGCATCCCATCTGGTGCCAGCAGGCCCGGTGTCGCGTAGACCTTCCCATGATTGAAAAACCCGAAATTCTGCTGGTTGCACCAGTCACGAAGCCATGTGTTAATGTGATGAGTCTGCTTGTCAGCATTGATCCCCCCTATCGGAAGGACAGAGGCAAACGCAACCTGTGCCCCTGATCCTTTAAGTAGTCTCTCCAAAGCCCTAAAGTCCCTTTTGATCACTCTTGGACTTCTCGTTGCTACATCGTCATTACCAGCCTGAAAGACCAATAGTGGGTAGTAGTCTTTGGGCTGTACCAGGTGCTTGACTTTCTTAGCAAAGTCTCTCACCTGAGCCCCAGGGAGGCAACAGACTTCCCTGTGGGTTGGGTCCGGTCAGCATATTGGGCCCTCTGTCCCTTTCAAAAGGGAGTCCCCCATGGCAATAACCCTTCTTTCTTTTTTGACAGATGATGTAGCAATGCAGGGGGTCGGTTGCCTTGCCTTAGGCACCCTCACAATTGGGACGGGCTTTTGTCTACTTCGTTGTTCTGACTGTTGTGTTCTAGACCCTCATACCTGTTATATAAGGGTAGATGGGAAGGTGAGGTGGGCAGGGACAGGGCTCACCTACCACCCCGAACAGGAACCTGCCTCCATTCCCCCCCGTGGCCTAGGTCTCCTCCTACTGCCTGGTGGGATGAGGGAACTTTTGTCTTCTGCGTAGCAGGAGACATTTGTGCTGTGGCAGGCTCCTGAGTCTATCTCAGAGAAGGTAGAGTACACCTCCACCAGTCAATTTCCCTCTCTGACTCCCTGATGCTCCTGAGCCTGCTCACCTCCTCCCGAAGCTCCGCTACCTGTTTGAGCAGCTCTTCAACCTGGGCACACCTCCCACAGGCATAACCCTCGCTGCTGCTGTCGGATAACGACAGAAGACTCGGGCACACCCTGCAGCCCAAGACCTGGATGGCTGCGTGTTTCCCCGAGCCCTCCATCTGAGTAGCCACATCGGTGACTGTGGCTGGAGAGGCCGCAAGAGATGCGGAGGCCATGTTTTTCTACCTGGTCGATACCGTGGCCACGTTCCTTGCAAGCAGGTTACAGGTACCGAAGGGAAAGACCGCTGCAAAAGAGCGGCAAGGGGCCCTCCCTGCTCGCCCTGCCTGTGCAAACTGCCGCGCAAACTGCCGCACCACGCCCTTCTGATGCGCTATGCCCTGTTTGCCCGCCCTGTTCACTGTGCTCCTGGTCGCTCGCACTCCCTAGGGGCTGCTTTTGAACGGCCAGGGAGGGGGCGCTGCTGGCTCCACCTACGCCTCGTCAGCCTCCCTCACAAGGGCTGCCGGCTCCTGGCAGCTCCCTCGGCTGCTTCGAGTGGCCTCGATATTGAAAAAAAAGCCCTGCCTGTCTCTATCCCCTGCTCCACTGCAGAACGTGTCTGTCCCTGAGCTGATCGCCTCGGCAAGTGTCCTTCTTGTACTGAGGGGCCCAGAGCTGAACACGGGACTCGAGGTGCAGCCTCACCAGAACAGAATACAAGGGGACAATCACCTCCTTGGTCCTTCTGGTTACACTATTCCTGATAAAAGGCCTTCTTGGCCACCTGGGCACACTGCTGGCTCATGTTCAGGTGAGCATTGGCCAACAACCCCAGATCCTTTTCCTCTGTACAGCTTTTGAACAAATCTGCCGCAAGCCTGTGGTGTTCAATGGTGTTCTTGTGCCCCAAGTGTAGCATCTGGCACTTAGCCAGTTTGAACCTTATCCCTTTGGCCTTTGCCCATCTATCCAACTTGTCCACGTCCCTCTGCAGGGCCTTCCTACCCTCCAGCAGATCGACACTTTCCCCCAGCTTGTTGTCATCTGCAAACTTACTGAGAGTGCACTCAATTTCCTCATCCAAATCATCAATAAAGATATTAAAGAGGTTGAGCCCCAACACTGACCTCTGGGCAACACTGCTGGTAACCGGTCACCAGCTGGATTTCACTCCATTCACCACCACTCTCTGGGCCCAGCCGTCCAGCCAGTTTTAACCCAGCAAAGAGTGTACCTGTCCAAGGCATTGGCTTCCAGCTTTTCCAGGAGAATACTGTGGGAGACTGTGTCAAAGGCTTTGCTGAAATCTAGGTAGACTACATCAACAGGCTTTCCCTCATCCACCAGGCAGGCGACCCAGTCATAGAAGGAGATGAGGTTGGTCATGCAGGACTTGCCTTTCATGAACTCACGCTGACTGGACATTATCCCCTGCTTGTTCCACATATGCTGTGCAATGGCATTCAAGACGACCTGTGCTGTCACCTTTCCTGGCACCAATGTCAGGCTGACAGGCCTGTGGTTCCCTGGGTCCTCCTTACGACCCTTCTTATAGATGGGAGTCACATTAGCAAGTTTCCATTCATCTGGGACTTCTCCAGTTGGCCGTGACTGCTGATAGATATATGGGTATAGTATAGAATAAATATACTAGTATAGTATATCTAGTGACTGAATGACCTTGCTCACTCTGAAGTGTGGCTTACAGACTGCAGCAGCGACTGGAACCTCTGAGGAGCTCCTTTCTTACTTGATTTGAGTTTCTGTTAAGTTACTGCATTATGGTATAGAATTCTTCTGGTTTGTTTTTATTTGGTTTGTACCTTGGTTTGCCAAGTATGTTGTAGTCCTGAACTGTACTTTGAACCTCTTTCTGCCCAAGTAAAGAGATGAAAATAATTTCTGTTAAGATACAAGTTTTCTCTCTGTGGAGTAAATCATAAGGAGATTCATTCAGGGGCTACATTAAAGGAGCATTATTTTTGTAGATGTTATTAGACTTACTTACAAGTCAAAAAAGAAAGTGAAGAACATGAAAGGCATGGAAAATGCATTACCGAGTCTCTCAGGTTTTTATATTATCGACAATTTCTGCATGTTTTATAGAAAAAGAAGTGAAAAAGTTAATAAAACATTTATTAATGTTTTATTATGACCTTTGGCTCTTAGGCAATCCAGGAACATGCTTGGGCCTCTATAGATGTTACCTTGGCGAACTTGCTTTTCCTGGTGCAAAGGCTTACAAAGAATTGTAAGATTTGATTTCTGATTTTAGGTT
This sequence comes from Anser cygnoides, assembly GCF_040182565.1. Classification (NCBI taxonomy): domain Eukaryota; kingdom Metazoa; phylum Chordata; class Aves; order Anseriformes; family Anatidae; genus Anser; species Anser cygnoides. Next base: position 51,658,839 of record NC_089912.1, on the reverse strand, counting down.
CAAATGGATTCTATTATCATTTTCCTAGGTTTCCATCTTCTGCTTTATCTACGGACTTTTTCTTCTTTCAAGAAAAGTGGCTGGGCCTTAATGTGAAAAGGACATTATATGCAAAATCAGTAATTTACTGTTACTATAATTGAAATAATGGCAAACAAATATTAGTTGAAGTCCCCCATGAGAACAAGGGCTAGTGATGGTGAGACTTCTCCCAGCTCCTTATAGCGTATTTCATCTGCCTTTTTATCCTGGTTGGGAAGTCTTTGTAAGAGATTTCCTCATCTGACCTGTTGGCCTTCCCACTGATTCTTAAGCATAAACACTCAACCCTATCATCACCATCATTAAATTCAAGACAGTCAAAACACTGTAACGTACTCCACCACCTCTCTTTCCTAGCCTATCCCTTTGAGCAGTTTATAGCCACTCATTGCTGCACTCTAACTGTGCAAATCATCCAACTGTGTTTCTGTGATGGCAACTATATCACATTTTTCCTGCTGTAGAATGGCTTACAGCTCTTCCTGTTTATTGCCTGTCCTGTGTGCATTGGTGTAGCTGCACTTCTGCTGGGCTAGAGATCCTTTCACCTTTTTGGGGAGAGAACCCCTAATTCCTATGTGGCCACTCTCAGGAACTTCTGTGATTTCTAACACGTCAATATCCCTCGTGTCTTTGCTGTTGCATGCCTTTCCATCCAGTGCCTCCACTGGGATGGCAGACCGAAGGACCTTGCTAGCACATCATCCCACAGCCATTGGTGTGCCACCCCCAGGGTTATCTCCAGTGAGCCTGTTTCTATCCCTTTCCCCCTTCACATCTAGTTTAAAGCTCTTTCAATGAGCCCTGCTAACTCCTGTGCAAAAGTCATTCTTCCCCTTGGAGACAGGTGTACCCTGTCTGTTGCCAGCAGGCCTAGTGTCGTGAAAAGCAATCCATGATCAAAACACCTCTAAAGTTCAGCTGGTGACACCAGGTTTGGAGCCAGGTATTGATCTGCTCACTCTTCCTGTTTCTCCCCTCATTCCCTGCAACTGGAGAGGAGAACACTGATTGTGCTCCTGATCCCTTAACCAGTTGTCCCAAATCCCTAAAGTCTCTCTTAATTGCCCTTGAACTTCTTGTTGGAACCTCATTGCTGCCTAACTGAAAATTCAATAATGCATAATATTCAAAGGGCTGCACCAGGGTAGGAAACCTTTTCTTTGCATCTCTAGGCCCCCAGGGAGGCAGCAGACTTCCATAAGAAGTGGATCTGCTTTGCGTATCAGGTATTCTGTTCCCTTCAGAAGGAAGTCTGCTATGACAAAGACCCTTCTTTTTTAGCAGTGTTGTTTCAGGGAATAGGCTGACTTAACCTTGGCAACACGTCCAAGCCAGATGAACCATCATCCTCGTTATTGTTCAATTCCCCTTGCAGAGCCTCATACCTATTATGCATGAGTATCTGGGAAGGTAGGGCAGTCACTGAGGAGACTAACCCACTGAACCAGGAAGGAACAAAAGGAAGCTGCCATATGTGGGATTTGAACCCCCATCTCCAGGGAAGACTGTGACCTGAACACAGTGCCTTAGACCTCTTAGGTATCCTAACCTGCTAAAAAGAATAAAACTCACATCATATAACATCATCTCACAAGGAGGAAAAAGTACACCATATATTTGCAGATATTTCTGTGACCACTTCTCAATCCCAGTCCTGGAGTAGTAGTTTGGTGTAGTTTAGTGGCCATTTGGTCATCACAGGACAGTGCCCTGACACTGCTGCTGCATTCACAGTGGCTATCAGCCCAGGAGATGATAGACCAGGTGTGTCACATACCTAGCAAACCACGCTTTTTTGGAGCTGCATGTGGTTTGTGACAGTTAGCTACCTCCCTTCAAGTGTTTTGCAAAAACTCTCTTTCAGAGATTACAGGGGGAGTAGTTCTCTTTGCTACCATTTTTCTCACCACACTTAATGCCATAATGCTTACAAGTATAGATTTCTTCAACAAAATGCCCCCCCCCCCCCCCCATGTTTCTTCCCATGCCCATTCAGCTAAGCATGGTCATATGTATCGGAGCTGAACAGGGATGGGATTACTTATATTTCTAAAGGAAAAAACACATGTATGTATTTTTTAGAATCAGGTATTAAGCCAAAAATGTTCAATTCTTATTATTGCATCTCTTTCTTAATGGATTTTAAAGTGAATACCTTTGATGTATGCTTCGTCTCCAGAAACTTTATAAAAATGAGCTTTATACTAGCCTTGAGATTTCATGGTTTTCATTTTAACATTGCTTTTAATCAAATTGATGAGGCATAACTGAATGTTACATACTGCACTGCTAGCTTGCTTGCTTATTTTTTAAATGGTGGTAATACAGCCAAGGTTTTTCATTAACAATATTACTGGCTTTATAAATCATTTAAAATATACCATATAATGTTTTAATCTTTTTTTTCTTTTGCTAATGTGCATCAATAAAAACAAAAACCCATCATATATTTGTAACATTTCTTTCTTTTTTGTGTGTTTTTTATCTCCCAGTATATGCAGCCCTTAGATTATTCTGAAAAAGCCTTAAATTAAATGTAGTTTGTTTTCATTGCAAACATTTCTGAGGCATTAAATAAAATACTATCTATTAATGGAGCAAAGCGAAAATACACTGCTGGCCATGGACAACTGATGTTATGAAAATACAAATTTGAGATGCTGCATAGATGCAATGGCTTACATACCAGTATATATATTTCACATAGTCTGAATTACAATGGTGCAAAATATAGATCTAATTTAAACTGCATGAAACTCTACTGTATCAGGGTGTGACAAGCAACATGTGCTTCTACATTCACGTTATTTGAAAGATGGCCTGAATGCTGAAATATCTGATGATCGGCAAGCTGAAAACCATGTCACAAGCCATGGCAAAAAAGCTGTTAAAATAAAACCCTTTCACAGTGTTTTTCACTATTGTGACATTATTTGCTACATTTTAAATCTGTTAACTCAGGTTAGTCTTGTTAAATCAGAAGTTAAATTATACTGTAAACACAGAAATATATTGGGTGTAGGTGTCAGTGTTTTTGTAGTGGGGTTAATGCAGGAGGTAGCTTCTCCTAGAAGACACAGACAGTTCTGGCAGGTTCCAGCTGTTTCCAGACAGTTCCAGTGGACCCTCTGCAGAACACAGCCAAGCCCATCAGTGGAGCTGGTGGTGCCTCTCCGATGACGTTTTTAAGAAAGGACAAAGTTAATGCAGAGGTGGAGGAGGAGAGACCAAAAATAGAGTGGGAAACAGCAGAGGGAACACCCAAGGGCAGAGAAGGTGGAGAAGGAGGCACTCCATGGCGGAGCTGACATCCACAGAGTAGCCCATGCACAAGAGTGGTTGGATGTTTCCTGAAGAAACTGTGATATGTGGAAGGCCCATGCTGGAGCAGGGAAAAAGTGGGAGAGGGAAGGAGCAAAAGGGTGAAACGGGTACTGACCTGTCACATGTGGAAACAGGAAATGAGGAATGGTACACACTTCATTTTGGAGAGAGCAGCAGCAATATAATTTATTGATAACAAAGCTTATGTGACCTCACAAAGATTCAGTGATGGCAACGTTCGCCTCATAATTGAAAGATACACTTAATTATGCAGAATATAAGAGGCACTATATACTACTCAAAGACACTAAGCAAAAGACATTATATACTACATAAAGACTGTGTAATACACTTGACATTACATAAAGAAAACCGTACTATTGAGTCATGAAGTTCAGAGTAGACCCCTGTGCTTTTTAAAAAAAATTAAGGATTTTAAGTCAAGGAATTTAATCCTTGAGCAGAGGAGGTAAGGAGTGTCAGTGCAGCTGAATGCACTTCTAGTCCCAGATTTGTTTCAGGAGTTTATGTCTAAAGAACTATATGCATTACATGAATCCTTTATGCTACTTAGCTAAGATTATAAAGAGGGAATATGCATTGCTCAAACTAGCCCTTGGGTGTGTGTCTTCTGTCTCTCCAGAATACAGCCATCAGGACCGGACACATCCATCACACATGCCAGTGGGGGTGTTGGGGGATAGTACACTGTCACCCTCCACCCTGTGGCTATAGTTTATTCATCTTACTTTATCACAAACTGGTGGTTTGGTCTGAGTTCTTTTGTATGTTTTGGGTGGCTGAAGTTGGATTTACTTTGTCATATGCCCAGCCTTCACATACAATATGATAATAGACACTAGCCACATTAAAGTTAGTAAAATCACCACTGGGTGAAGTATAGAATGAAAAACTCCTACTGCTGCTGGTGAGTGTCCAAAAAGAGTGTCCCACCAATGGTGTTCTCCATCCTTTTTCACTTATTCCATGGCATCGCATATTTCTTCTGTATCATAATGAATGGTAATTAGAAGTTTTTGTCCATTGTTTTGGGCGTATTCTAGCAGTCGACACAGATCATTTCATTCTAGTGATTTCCTCACCAGGGTAAGATGCATTCCAATTGGCATAGGCAATAAATCTTGAATCAATATCTGATATAGATGGCAATAACTGATAAGATTTAACAGGAGCTGAATAATTAAAGTCACACACCATAATTTTAGTAAAGTTGCAAATGCAAATATTTAAGCTATTACTTGCATTTATAGTAATGCTATCTACAAATATAAAATCACAAAGGGTTCTATTGCAAGCACATTCCTTTCTGATATTTACTAGTACAGTACTAGGGATTTCATTGGGATGTACTTCAAAATGACAAACATTTTGTTTAGTGTCATTAAAAACGTCTTGGACTTTGATAGTATTACTCTCAAAAATAAAACAACAAAACATTGTTGCATGTGTTAATATAAACTGTCTGCCATTTGTGTTCATTTCACTGAGTCCATGCTCTTATGTTCCAATGTATTAGAACATAATAGTTTCATTGTTATTTAATCCCAGTGCAATTATTGGGTATATAGTGTATACCGAAGCATTCTATATTGTTAAGACAGAAGCTGTGGGTTTATTATTGGTGGGGTTATAAGTAAAATAGACTAAATGCCACCAGGATTGGAATTCCCTTTCAAATTTAGTTTCATTATCCCAAATTACCTTTTGAGTTTCAGTGGGTAAGGTACCCCCTTCACCTTGTCTTCTAATTGCTGCTACCATAGATAAAATCCACAATTGAGCTTGGATACGACTAAGAACTAGAGAAGCATTATCTTGGGCTACACCAAGTGCAGCTACAATCAATTGGTTGTCCCCTCTATTAATTCTTTCCCATTGAGACAGTATATCAGATAAAAAAAAGCATTGGTTAGTTCCCAATTCTAATAGAAAAGACCGCAATGGCTGTTCTAATCTGTTTAAATCACTTCTTGTTGTGCTTAGTTGATTTACAAGTACTTCAGTATGACCATACACCTCTATCTCCCCCTGTACTGCACAGGAGCAGGTAGAAGAGTTGGGAGTGAACAGTGAAGTTGAGGATGAGGTAGGTGCATGTGGGTAGAAAGGTATTGCTTTAATCTTTGTCTCTTTGTCTCTTTTTCTCACGTGGATTGATTTTATTCAACAATAACTTACATATTTATTTTTTTCCTGAGTCTGTTTTGTAATAGATCTCTTAAGCTATTTTCTCCCTGTGTCCTGCTGAGGAAGGGGAGTGAGTGAGTGAGCAGCTGGGTGGGAGTCTGGCTGCTGGCCAAACCCACCCCAGCAAGCAATAAGCTACCTGAGTCAGTGTGTTTCTCAAACATTACCCTTAATAGTAAGAGCCTTGTTTGTTTCAGAGTTTGGATGTTAAATCAGGAGTAAGATATTAAAGTTAATACCTTAAAGTTTACAAAAGTATAGTAGGTTACTGAAGAGTGAATCAGAGAATCAAGTGATTGGGACAAGTGCTACTTTTCAGGATAGCACTGGTGTGCCCAAAGTAAAGCAACTTTATGCTTTATGTTCTCGCTCTCTTTCCATCTCTCCCCGCCCCCCCCCCCCCCCAATTTACATATATGTCTATAATCCATATGTTTGCTAGTTAAAATGCTAGGTTTTTTTCCAATTTGAAACTTTGTATGGCTTTATTTTTCCTACAACACGTAGTCAATATCAACAATATGAATTGAGTCAGACTCCAAAAATTCTGATATTTTCCTGAAAATAACATTTTTAATAAATATTTTAATGGATTATTTTAAAGGTGTTTATTACTTTATAAGGACTATGTTACATTAAGATCACTTCTGTGATTTTTTCTTTATAGCTTCAAAAGCTACAAATATATACATATATATATTTGTATATAAATATATATACAAATATATACATATATACATGTATACATATATACAAATTATAAATATATATATATACATATGTATATATATGTATATACATATATATACAAATATATACATATATATGTATTTGTAATTGAAAATTGAAATTTACATGTACTCAAAGAATTCTGAAAAATGGGCCTGTGGCAAAACGTGTAAAAGAGGAGTCTGGTCTCCTGGAGGTGTTACCACCCTACAACAGAAATTGGATTTCTTCTTACATTTTTAGTTGGACCCACTAAAGCAGAGGGCTTGGAGCAGATGACCTGCAGAAGTCTCTTCCGACCTTGATCACTCTGTGATTCTGTGATTCTATATTGATCTTGCCTATTGGTGGCTGTACACACCATAAAGGAAATCATTAAATAATATCTCCTTTCACTAATAGAATCTCTGCCCACCATCTCCTTCAGTTATTTTGTGTATATTAGTCTTAAGGGTGAGTTTGCATTAATGTTTTGCTTTGTTATTTCGGTTTCCTAAATCAGGAAAACAGGAAATAGGGCTCTAAAATGAATGTATGTGATTTATATTTGCAAATAATTTTTGCTGGTATTGCTGCACTCACTTTAGTGATAGACAAGAAGCATGACAAAAAGTTAAGTTGGGCTCCTTTATTGATAAAATATATACATTTGCAGTTATTTCATATTTCTTTAAAGCTGCGTGGTGTTGTGGCCTTACTTTCTGTGGTATGGCCATAGTTGACTACTTGTCCCCATTTACTATACCAAGTCAGTTTCAGGATTAAACGTCAATCATTTATAGCTCCTCCATCTGAAGATAAGACTCTGGATTTCAATAGCTCAGGTCAGTTACAATAGTAAGAACAAAACTACAGAAATAAAATCAGTAAGGAAGGGGCAAGAGGTGATGAGTTGTCAGGAGCTTCTCCTTATTCTGACTCTGTAGTGCAGAGAAGAAAAGTGGTTGTATTTGATAATGTTTATTATCCCTGTTCTTTATTATGAGGGATTGACCTCTAGCAGGGTGGCTGACACAGGTAACTCCTCAGTAACTGTGCAGGTGCTGTTTGCCATACCAACACATAGTTATTTCCTTCAATTTGCTACACACCCACTACAGAGAGCTCTTGTAAAGTCTCTGGAAGAAATGTTGTCTAATTGATTCTAGCCAGAATGTTTTAGCTTTTTTACTGTTACTTCTCTATCACTCTGTCTTCTCTACATGGAAAAAAGTTTATTTTTTAAATAAAAAATAGCATGTATGGGTACTGAAAGTCAAAATCATTCTTTGTATAAGTGGATCTGCATGCATGAAATAGTTTGATATCTTAAGAGTCAATTATAATAGTCTTTTGATGAACAAACCATATGTCATCAGTGTACAGTAGCTCCAAGGGAAACATCTTATCTTTAGTGTATGTGACAAGTGCCTAATACAAACATACAGTGTTGAAATGTCATCTTGTTTGAGTCAAGGTCAGAGATCTTTCTGTGATGTTTACCATCTGAAGCAACAGTAGTTAAGATGTTCCGTGAATAATATAAAAGAGATTAGAAATATTGTGAACTTATTTGAACTCTTACTGTTAATCTAGTCATGATTGGTTAGCTCAAATGAGAGACTTAGTCCAGGACTGGACAGATAAAACATGTACAAATTTATTTGGATAATTTATTTTTTGAATCTGAAACACTGTATAAACAATAATTCCACTTCCAGCTTGCCTCTCTCATTTACATCCGGTACAGCAAAGAACTGATGAAGTTAATTAGTACAGGAAGATGTGTTGAACTGATCAGCTTCAACAGCTGCTTTATGGAAGGAGGGAGTGGGGGAGGGAATCAAAGCCTGGAGTGAAAAAGATACTCTTTTTGGTAAAAGGAAAAGAAAAAAGAGAAGAACCTTACGAAAATCTTGTCATGAGCCCTTGCTGCAATACTAATAGGACAATACCTATCCTTACTGGGGAAAAATAAATAAATAAATAAATAAAGTAATAGAATTTGATGTTAAATATTTTTTAAAATGATGCAAATAGTATACAGTTATTGCTAATGGCCTTCTCTTGTGAATTTAAGATGTATTGACTTGCACCAAGGTTCTGGCATTCTCAATTATAGTTTTCAGTAAGCATTTTGAATACAATTCATCATAAGGTGACTGCAGAAAGAGCAGCATTGAATATTATAGTTGGGGTTCCCCAGAGTTGCCTGCGTGTCCTGCACCGAAGAGTAGATGCCACATCATTCACATCATTTCTTATGTCTTGTATGAGCACTCCAGTTTCTTTGTATATCCTAGAAGTTGTTGCATTATAACTGTTTGATACAGTGACCAGAGAGATTACATATCCCTGGTGAAAGTGAATTAGCGCATTAAAAACTGACATGAGAATAGATTAACTTGCTCTCAGTGAATGAAGTCCATACGATTTGGAGAAGGCTCCTTATGTTGGGAAGGTTAACTTTTTTCCTAATATATTTCAAAGTCTTGTTTTGTTTTGTTTTGTTTTGTTTTGTTTTGTTTTGTTTTGTTTTGTTTTGTTTAGGAAGGCCATTATTATGCAATGAAGATACTATAACATTGTGACAAACATCTTGACATTGTTACTACACTGTTTATTACAAAAAAAAAAAAAGCAATCCATAGAGATTAAAGAGTTACTTAGATTAAAGGTATTTTGAGTAATGTAAATATCACTGTCAACTAATACAATATTTTATTTTTCATCATTGGTATTTATTCACATTAATAAACAATTGCCATTATATGCTAGGCATTAAAAAATAAATAAATAAACTAATAGGCTTGTCACATAAAGAAGTAACAGATGATTATAGTGTAGAAACTAATCCCAATCCAATTAGTTTACATTATTTAGAGGCCTCTGGAAATGTTTTTATTGAATAAACAGTAACACAGATTACTTAGATTCATTGTGAGACCAATTTACCTAAAAGAGAAACATGAGTGTACCATTGTGTTCTGACCTTCAGATTGCCCAGTTTTATGAAATTCAGGAATAATCCAGAATTTCAAGACTAATGTTCAAGAAAATAGTTAGGATTTTTATTTTTAACATTCAGTTTTTTTTAGCAAGTAGCCAAAGCACAGACTGAAAACTGATTAAAAAATTGTCATACAATTATTTTATACCATAAAAAAAAAAAAACACAAAGAAGGTACTGATGAATATTAGATAAACCTACACTTCTGCGGAACAAAACCACCAATGCATAGATAAAATAATGCCATTTAGATATTCAACAGCCCACCAACAAGTATATGTGTTATAATAATATATATTATTACATATATGTTACTAGCTATAATAGTCATGAAGGCATTTTGGAGTATTATGAATTCACGTAACTGCTTTGGAGTAATTTCCTGATAAAATATTTGAATAAATTACCATAATACATTACATTGACATAGATATCTCCCAGTATGATCACTCCAGACTTACAGAATTTATCTGTTTTTATTATTTGGTTGGTTTTTCTTTGTTTTGCTTGATTTTGTTTTGTTTTGTTTTGTTTTATTTTATTTTATTTATTTTATTATTTTGCATTTGGTTATAAATTTGATACTTTGAGCACTTTGTCTGAATTTGTTTGTGCTTCCAGTTTCTCTCAGATTGTAAGGTATGGATATTTATTTATTCATTTATTTTTAAAAAAGAAAACAGCCTATAAAGAAAAAAGCCTATATAGATTTTCCTATATTGTTAGGTCTTTTTTTTCCCCCCAGTTTTATACATACAGTATGTGTGGGGTTTTAAGTGTGTAGCAAATAAGCCACATGGTTGTATCTCATTTACAGTGTTCAGTAGTTATAAAACCAGTAAGTAAATATCAAAAACTTGTGGGATACAGTGGGATTTGTCTGTCCAGGAATTCCAAATTCTACCGTATCTTCACCAACATATGTTCAATGGGGTAACATTATTTTTTATATTACAAGATCTATTGCATTCAGAAACAGCAGTTTTCTTCGCCAGTCTGCTATTCCTATGAAGCTAACTTGTTTTTAGCAGAATACTTGCAGCAACCAAACTGCTGATACAGGCCGTGAGAAAATAGTGTTTTTTTCTAACTCAATTTCTTTCCAGATTTGTCTGTTATGTAATCTGGTGCTCACTGCTGGATTTTTTTTTATTATTTTATTATTTATTTTTTTTTCACAAGAACGTCTTAAGAATAAAAGGCATGGTGTGGTCACTAGTGATATCTTTGCTGGAATCCATTCTGAGCTTTGGTTTTGTTTTCTATTAGTGTAGAAAACTGTAGGTCATGAACACTGAAATATGTTCAGATACAACTCCTGAACAGTTTCTCTAGTAAACCCCTACGACATGGCTATTTTATTCTTTCAACAAGTAAATTATATTTTGCAGAACCTCTATCATGCATCTCTACTCAGTCAATCTCTACTTTTTGATGGAGGAGAAGGCTTTGTTAGAAGAGTTCACCAGGGTAAAGAAGGAAAAGGTTAGGAAGTTACATACTTGCTACTCTAACAGAGGATATTTTTTGCTTATTTGTTTGTTTTTCATTGCTTCTTCTATTATTCTTTTCTTCAGATTGAAATGAAAGTGTGTTTTACTTTGTATTTCTGAAAAAATAATCCTAGTTTATGTTATTATTTCTTAATTGTAAAATTATAATTTATAGCAAGTGAGAAGTTACATATTTTAAAATGTATATATATATATTTAAGAAAGGTCTTCTGTTCACTTGTTATCTTGACAGAGAACTAGTAAGAGAATGAAAAGGAAAGTCTGTGAAGTAGTTTACTAATGACAAATAAACATAGCTTGAACAACTTTAGTCATAAACACTAAATGGGTTTATGGCTTAAGGTAAAGACTGATAAATGGAATATGCTAAATAAAATCCTGAATAGGACAACTTGCCCAATATCTGTAGGCTATCAGTGAAACAGAAAAGTTAAAGCTTCGTACTTTTATGCATTAGCCCGTGGAAACAATTTCACTTCTGAAATGCTTCAAGAACATTTGAGTATAATGGGCTTTGTACTTTCTTCCTTGGTTGTACCCTGTAGAGAGCACTCAGCCCATTCAGCTTGAACTCCATTTTATCTAGCTCTTATCCATTAATTTTCTCCTGACCTTGGGCATAAAATATATGCACTTTTTATGCTCTGTGCTTTGTGTGGACAAAGAGGAATAGCATTACCCATCGATCACCATTATGAATGATACGGCTTAAAACAAACACAGGTCAGAGACAGATATGTTAAGAGAAGATTTGTATTGATTCTATCACAACACTAAGTTAAAAGGAAAAAGAAAAAAAAAGCATATAAATGATGAAAAGAGATTTGAAAAATAGCAATTGCTCTGAAGCAAACTTAACAATTTTGCTTTAGGGTTACTTTTGCTTAAAAAGAATGCTATTATTAATAAAATCTACCTCTCCTTAATATATCTATAGCCATACCTTAGATTTTTCAGCGTACTACAGCAATAACATCTCTGTGTTTTACTGCTGCATTCTTTCCTGCTGAAACCTTTGTTGGTAAAATAATCTTACTCTGACTAGATCCCTTAATTATATTTAGTTCTAGCACTATTTAAACCATACTTTTAGCTGTAGGTGCTTTTTGTTTGTTTAATAACTCAATCTACTTGTGGAATACTTCTTTTCAGTACAACAAAATTGTATGTCTCATTAGGATACATGGCACTGATAGTAGTGCTAGAAATTCTGTTAAGTTCACCTGAATACATTATGGTCCTGTGTGGTAATGTCCATATACCCAAACATATTCACCTCCTTTTTTAATTCTTCTCCCACCCCTCACTCCCTGAAATTCACTTTATTACAGACTTATGTTCTGCTCTGTGTAGTGAAATTTGTAGGAGAATTTGCACTGAGAGAACAGTGACTTAAAGAATATTCATGTCAGAGAAGAACGGTTCTGCACTGTGTATGCACTAAGCATAGACTAGGAAAAAAAATAAAAATAAAATAAAAATAAAATAGGACCTTAAATGGAAACAAACTTTTTAGGAGCAAAGGCAAAATTCTAACCGGCTGGGAGGTGAAGTTCAAACAAGTTGTGATAAGACCTATCTGGTCACTTACTTTAATTAAGAACCTGGAACTGTCAGTCCAGGGGAAGTGTTCCATCACAGCTTCTCTTTGCCAGAAGTCCAAAGTAGGGGCTTTCAGATCTCTAAGAAATTTTCACTTTTAAAATTCTGAGAATATCAATAAACTGAAGGATCTTTTGACATTGCCATCCCTGCTTTTTAGAATTTGCACCATGATACTTAAGGTGTTTTTTGAACTATCTGACTTGGTGCTATCTATTCCTATAAAGAAGGACAAAGGCAGAAAGGATCTATTAACACTTTGGCTCCTGTAAGGACTAGAGAATATGAAAAAAACTTTGTTTTCAGCTGTTGATCAGCTGACCATGTGGACTGACAGTTCTGAAATGTTCTTGCTGCTGGAGGCCATCTTGCCTGTACTTCCACTGTCTAGAAAGCTAACATGTAAGAAACTCATCCGTTAAACTAATGAGTTGGTGAAAGTCTAACTGGTTAGCACAGCAGTGTATGTTTCAGTGCTAATTTGTAGTCTGCTTGAAGGCCTGTCCAACAGAGTTTCCTTACTGCCATGTTCTTTCCTGCAGGAAAAGGTATAATCACACTTAGGAAATAAGCAGAACAACAACAACAACAAAAAACTTAAAGTTAGAATTTATTTATTTTCCTGAAGGTTTCTGGCAGATTATTGCTCCTAGAAAAAAAAAAAAAAAAAAGTATTTCTTTCCATCCTCAATTTCTTTACAAGTATTCACATATGAGTTTTCATTCATAATGATATGCTTAAAATTTATGGTGAAACCTGAATGGATCTTTATAAAGGATTGTTTTGGTTCAGTGACCAGTTCAGTGACTACTTCTTTGTGTCAATTTTTATTTGATAACAAAGAGTAAGATATTTACTAAGCTGAAGATGAGACTGTTTACTGCAGACAAACAGCATTATTTTTTCTTTGGATGTTTTTTGGTTAGACTGTTTTGTCACATGCAAAGCAGTGTTTGAAAAGAACTGTGTTCCAGTATTACTGGAATAACTGAATGAAGCATTATGCTTAACAATCCTTTTTTACAGAAAGCCCATGACATAATATTTTTAATAATAATAATAATAATAATAATAATAATAATGTTTATTTAAATGCTTTGATGTTTTGGAATTACCATGCTACTCTGCATGGTTACTTTGATTAGCAGCTATGAATGAGAATGAAATCTTACTATACATGAGTTTTATTTTTGGAAGTATCTTTTTATAAGGTGCTCATGTTACTAAGAACTAAAAGTCTTTCACGTTTAGAGCAATATATAGTTGTTGTATTTATTCCATAATGTGTCTTTGAAAAATGGAATCAGGAAGTAATACACAGTTACAGATTGAGAAAATGAGAAAAGAAATGGCAATGTGCCTTCTCTACAATTCTACAGCGAATCAGTTGCTGATTCAGAATCACAGTCCTCCTGAGTCCATAGATTTTAAAGCCATAAGGGATCATTAAAACTCTTTAGTCCAGCCTCCTGTGTAATCTAGGTCACAGGATTTCCCTGAATTAGTTCCTACTTCATTATCTAAAGCTGTTGAGGAAAAGTATCAGCCTAGCTTAAATGCCTCGTGCTGTTCCAAGGGATCGTTCAGACTTCTCATCTAAGACTTGATCATGCATTTGTTTTCAAACAGATCCTGTGCAGGCTTTTGCACAAACTGCTTCCAGAGGGGTACATGTCCAACCCCTGCTATCTACCTAGAAGGAGGCTGCAAAGCTAGTACCCTGTCATGGAAGTGTTGACAGAATCCATCTGAAGTGGTGGGGTGAGAGAAAAATACACTTCCCTACATTGTTCAATAACTATTTCAGCTCTTTAATGTCTTTAGTCACCTTTTCTTCTGGAGAAAATGTGTGACAGCTTAGTTTAGCTGATAGCCCACTATCAACTTTTATTCTCTACTTATGCTATGAATTCTTTTCTCCCCCAGAGATCAGGTTCTTGGAATTCAAGAAAACTTTTTGAAAGACCACAGCCCAACAAGGTACAAAGGTGCATTTCACAGGTTCATGCACTCTTTGCATGTGCAGCTGAATCTTTCTACTGTAGCTAGCAACATCATGGTGAAAAGGATTATGAGAATATGTTTCTGAGTAATGTGTCATGGGAATGCTGCATTCTAAAAGGAAGTATGCACAGGGCTATTCTAGGAAGTTTTTGGCAAGTGCTCTTGGTTATATAAAATAAATTTCAAAAGAAATTGTTTAACCATTTTTTAGTCAACAGCAATTTTGAAAGAAAGAAAGAAAACCACCACCTCCCACTGCCTTCACCCCACTTTTAAAATCATTTTCAGGCATCCACATTCTAAAAGCATTTGAATTGTACAGAACATTCAAATCTAAGCTTCTTTTCAGATATGCGTTGTAAAATATCTGGAATTCTGCCTGTCACACTTTAGTTGTTATCATGCTCATAATAGGGGAAAAAAAAAAAAAAGGAAAAAAAAAAGAAAAAAAAAAAGTGACCAAAATTAGAAACACGTCTCTTAAGTTTAAAATGCAAATGAATGTCTTTGTTTTACTTCCAGCTAGTCCACAAAACAGTGAGTCATTCCACCTGTTTTATAAAAATGTTAAGCACTTCCAAGGGGCTCCCAGGGGCTGGTGTTCAAAGTGTATTTTTTTTTTTTTCTAACCTATTACTAAAGGGAAATCTGACAGTGTTTTCTGTATGCAGCAAGGATGTAAAAACAAGCAGTTCAGGTGAATCACCTTTATTTTAAGAAAATCTGTAGTTGGTAATCGTGGATTCATAGGGAAGAAGTGAATACAGAAACAGTTAGAGATGGCCAGCATTTAACTGTGTATCACTATAAATACACGAGCATTCTTTGTACACTTTGTATTGAATCTAAGTTCTGATTTGGATAGCACCACTGCCATGTGGATGTTAAAGTGTGCTTTATCGTTGAAGCTACATACACAAGAAAACATAAATGTACAAGTGTTTCCTGACACTGCAAAAATGGAATGTACAGATATACTTAGTATATATACTACATCTAGTCCAAGATACAAAAATATGGAGTGTAGAGTGTTGAAACCTCATGCTTTCTTCACCAATTAGTAGCGTTCTTCATCTCATTATTTAATACTTCTCTTTATGAACAACTTCATAGTCAAATGAAGTCTATTTTCTCTTGTTTTGTGGTAAACTTGTATTAATTAAGCAAAGTTTAGCTACTTAGAAATAAATGTAAAATGGAAAGCTTTCCAGGAAATTGCAACTACAAATATTACATGACCCTTGTACATTTAATCCATCTAATTTTTCCTTCTTTTGAGGTATAACAATCCATAAAGATTATTTTTCCTGTCCTATGTAGACTTCTTTGACAGAGGGATGGAAAGGAGAGAAGGAAAAAGAATGGGAGGAAATAAGGCAGTTTTGGACATACCTTAGAGCATGTTATCTTTCTTATTATGTAATCTCTATTGCTGCCTTGCAATGCTTTTAGATGCTTTGACATGAAGAGTGTCACTTTTTTTACAAACTCAGAAATGAAGATGATGTGTGTTTGTCATATGTTGGACACATCACTGACAAGGCTGGAAATGGAAACAAAAGTAAACAAGCAACTTGTTCTTACCATTCCATTAGGGAGTATTAATGCAGATTCCTGATATCTTAGCTCACTGTATTATTTTAAAATTACAAATAATGGAGGATTTTGTTAACTCTTAGGCAAATGTGTCCTCTCATTCCTGATTATAGGTTTCTTTTATTTTATTTTTCCCTTTAGCTGCACCCAGAAAGGTTACATTCTCAAAAGATGTGACAAATTGAGATTGCTTTTCTATACCATACAAATACCACACAACCTGATTCTACACGTACATTTTAATATCCTGTCTAAAAAACGAAATATAACATTAACTAAATAGAACTGATTAAATAAATATGCGGTAAGCAACTGGAACAGGTCAGTTAAACTCAGGAATTTAGTCCATGGTAGTCAGCAAGTGTTTATTAGGGAAAAGGATGGATCAACTGGCAGACATTTTGCAGTTCTTGAAATACCTTCATTAAAGAGAAAAAACATTGCTTTGGAGGCTTAGAACTGAAAAGCTTTATTCATAAAATCACAGAATCACAGAGTGATTGAGGTTGGAAGGGACCTTTGAAAGTCCTCTGTTCCATCAAGGCCACCTAAAGAAGGTTACCAGGACCATAATCAAGACAATTATTTCATAGTTCACTTCATAGTGAAAGCCTCACTTTGGATGAAGGACTTGAAGGTTTTTGAGCAAGTTAACGGATAATACCAAATTGGGTGGAGCTGTTGGCTCCTTTGAGGGTGGTGAGGCCTTGCAGAGAGATCTGGACAAATTAGAGATCTGTGCAATCACCAACAATAAGAAGTTCAACAAGAACAAGTGTCAGATTCTGCACCTGGGAAGGGGCAACTGTGGCTGTATGCGCAGACTGGGGTATGAGATGCTGGAGAGCAGCCCCTTGGAAAGGGATCTGGGGTTTTTGATCATCAGCAAGTTGAACATGAGTCAGCAGTGTGCCTTGGCAGCCAGGAGGGCCATCTGTATCCTGGGGTGCCTCAAGGACAGCATTGCTAGCTGGTCAAGGGAAGTGATTGTCCTGCTCTACTCTTTGCTGGTGAGGCCTCACCTCAAGTACTGGGTGCAGTTTTGGGCACCACTGTACAAGAAAGATATAAAGCTTTTTGAGAGTGTCCAAAGGAGGGCAACAAAGATGGTAAAGGGTCTAGAGGGGAAGACATATTAGGAGCAGCTGAAGTCATTTGAATTGTTCAGCTTGGAGAAGAGGAGACTGAGGGGAGACCTCATTGCAGTCTACAGCTTCTTCACGAGGAGGAGAAGAGAGGCAGGAGCTGAGCTCTTCTCTGTGGTGACTAGTGATAGGACCCGAGGGAACAGCTTGAAGCTGCAACAGGGGAGGTTCAGATGATATCAGGAGAAGGTTCTTCACCTAGAGGGTGTTCAGGCACTGTAACAGGCTCCCCAGGAAAGTGGTCACAGCACCGAGCCTGCTGGAGTTCAAGAAACATTTGGACAATGCTCTCAGACACATGATCTCATTTTTTGTGTGGTCTTTTGGGGACCCAGGAGTTGGACTCGATGATCCTTCTGGGTCCCTTCCAACTCAGATATTCTATGATTCTATGAATAATTTAATATGGTTTTGTTTGTGTGTGGCTAAAGACATTTTGAGAGAGCTTTGGTTGGGTTCCCTTGTGTTAATCACCAATGTGGTGATGGGGTGATGTGTCTGATAGCAGACATAGGCTGCTGTCAGATGACTATCACCCACAGACTCACAATTATCTATGGCAGCCATGCCTCATGCTGGCATTTTAACAGGTGTTTGAGTCTGTGGTTTAGTTCGGGGAGAAGGATTTAGCAATGCAGTAAGGTGCTGTACAGTGTAAGCCTTCTGCCAAACAAGTATTTTCATTTCAGATATATCCTTCAAAACAAATTTTATTCAATATTTGATATTTGCAACTTTTTTTGATTTGAATTTGATATGGCCTGATATTTGCAACTTTCCAGTCCTGCCTATGCTCTGTTTTCAGTACTGGTTATTTTTGATCTGAAGTGCTTGGATTGTTGGAAATGTATGACAGACACGGTAAGGGCAACAGATTAACTGCTGTGGAATAACTAAGGTGATAGTAATTACTAACTTTCAGACAGGTACATGCAGGACAATGAATATGTGAACAAATATATTTTTCTAGCATTGAGAACATAAATCTTTCAAAGTAAGGGCTTTTGGAATTTTTTTCTCAGTTATGCTACTAATCCACCACATGATTATTGATCAATCGTAATACTGCATCATATCAGTATTTAATTGTCTGCAAAGCAGAAAAATCTTATACAGAGAGATTTATGAAATCTATTTTGCACAGTTAACTTAAGTTCTAATAGCTGCTAGCTACTAGCTAGCAAATGCAAAAATTTACAAAAAATATGTGAAGTCCCCGGCTATTCAGTGTTTCTTGGACATATACAAGTAAAATTTTACTAACTTATGGCTATTGAAAAATGCTGAGAAGTGAGAATCTTCTTCTGTCATTCCATCTGCTTTCCACATTGGTCTCTTGATATCGACATGCAACAGCAGCAGAGAAATCAATATATTATGCTTTTACCTTGTGCAAGGTTGTAAATGGAGATCTTCAAAGTAGTACTGATCCCTCTTTGCAGGCAGTGGCTGAATATCTACAGATTTGCATTTCTAATCTATCATTAGCAAAAAGAACAGCCTTTTAAAGAATCATGTGAGAGAATTTGTAAATTAGAGTTTTGAGTGTTAGGATGTGATGCTTTCCATGATAAATCAAGAAATGTTTTGAAAAGCTGCAGTTGTGGTTTTGAAATATCTTGCACTGCCTTTGCTGGTCTACTGTTTCTCTATAGATCATTCAGTCAAAAGTTCAAGTCCTGTAACAGCATCTGCATGTGCTGAACTGCTAGTGTTGCAGTCCATTTCAACAGAAAGAGTTACACTATGCATGTTGTTCTCAAAATAGAGCAAAGAATATACAAAACTTTTCCCAATCAGAACAGGAAAGAATTACTTGGTTGTACTTTCTAATTACATAGATCTATAGCTAGAGCGCTTTCTTTGAACAAGGAATCATTACTACTAGTGAAAACAGTAATATGGTAAATATTCTTTTGTTATTATTATTAATTATCCTTTTCTATTTTAATAATAAATCAAAGTCTGGAGGGGAGGGAAGGAGAGGGGACGGGAGAGGAGTAGAAGAAAAAGTTTTTTAACCTTGTTGATAGCAAAAGGCAAGCTCATAGATCAGACTGGGCTGTAGGTAAAAAGGCATGTAACTAAGAGAATTAGAAGTACAAAATTTTCCCAAAGTTGTTACTACCAATTTTAACGCTGATCAATCTTTTTATCCTATTAGCATAGACAGAAAACAGCATATACTGTACACAAAAATTGTAAACAAAGTGATAACGTGCATATGCAGTGTGGTTTTTTTTTTTTTGTTTGTTTGTTTTTCGGAAGGAAGAGGAAGGGTGAAATTTATGTAAGAAATTAATATTGAAGAATTAGTGGACTGATGATAATGGATAAAGCTATTTCTATTATGGCAGATGAGTTCTTTTAGTAGTATAAAATACTGAATGATATTTTGCTTTAATTCTCTCTAAATAATGTTTATTCTTCAAAATTCCTAACACACTTCAGTGATATTGAGTTTTACATTTATTTTGTGGTTTGTCTTTCTGTCATTGTATGTACCTTCTGCTTTAGAATTAGTCCTTGGTTAACTGGCCTCTACATAACGTTATTCTAGAAAGACATGCTGATATTTAATTACCATGAAACAGATGAACTGGAAGGAAAAGAGACAATAGATTGCTTAATAGAATTATTAGACTATGAAAATGCACATTCCTCTTCTAACCTTTTCTTTTACAATATTTGCCTATCATATGGTTGTGAATTTGCAACAAAATGCTTTGGCTAAAATTGAATTGAGTTAATTTCTAACTAAAGATGTTTATAAAATGTTCCTTAATTTGAAAATCTAAAAACAAACAGTAGAAAATGTGGGGATATGTATCAGTAACTTTAGGATGGAGAAATATAAAGGCGTACAGAATATGTGTATGGTCATAGGTGAAGAATAGTTAAAATGTTACAAGAAAACATTAATAAAAATGGATTATTAGGAAGGATTGTGAATGAAGCAGATTATTGACCAAGTCCTTTTTGACCAAGTCCTTTTGATAAGGTAGGATCATGAACATCAGATCTGCATGTGATAGAATATTCTTTCTTCCATCCCACTAAAACTTAGATACATTTAGTTATTTTTACAGAACATTAAAAATTGCAATGCAATCTTTTGTTCTCCAAAGTCACTTCTCAAACACCTAAATGAATAAATAAATAAATAAAATAAAAGTTATTGCTGTGATACAATTTTCTTTTTAGCAAAAATGATTTTACATCTCACCATGTTGGAAAACAACACCGAACAACACAACTAAAAATTTTTATGCTAGTTTTTCTGAGACAAAACATGAGGTCTTCACTAGATAATGGAAGACAATTGTTTATGATTTTCCTTTTCTTACTTTGAATAATACCATTCAATAGACAATTTTGTTTTATTTAATCATTCATCAGTGCAAATAAGTGGAAAAAAAAAAAATCCCATACACGTTTTTGTGTTATATCTTGATACCTGATCCAAGAAGTCCTTGTTTTAGCAATTGCTTTCCTTGCTTTTTTTTTTTTTTTCCTGATATTTATGTAGTCCAAATTTCATAGAGTAAACTAGCAGCCTAATTTCTGTGTCTACATTTGGCAAGTTCCTGATAACTTGCAAATACAGTATTTATCTCATGTCCTGCTCTGATTGACAGCCCAGAAATAGCCTTTTAAATTGTGTCAGATTCTCATATCTCTGTTTGAAAGGTAATGTTAAACAGTTTTCTTGGCAGCCTGGGTGAAGTCTTGAATCTAACAAATCAACTGTTTTGGCCATTGTACCAAGCTTTTGTCTATGAGAAAGTACATCATTTTATCTTTGGACACTAATAGCTTTCTGAAAACTGTTGCAGCTGTCCATTTACTTTGGGGCATGTGATAGCTCAAAGTAATTTATTTACCAAAATAGAGCTATTCTCACTAGCCATACTCTTATCATATATTAAGTCATTATTTTGCATTTGCTCCACTGTGGAATGAATGAAAATGTTCCATTGTCACAATATGCACTAAGGTTTTATAAAAAGGAAAGAATAGTGGATTCAAAAACTCTTTAGAGAATAGTATGGTCTCATTGGCTGTCATATATTTATCTAATACTTCAATCAACAAATATTGTATTTCTATTACAATAGCTTTCTATGTTTCCAGTAAAGATTGAAACACTGTTGTGCTGGACACTCTACATGGTCATGCAGTGACACTGTTCTTGCTGCAAAGTCTTTACAATAGAATAGATAAAAGCTACTAGAGAAAATGCAGCTATTATTCTACTGATATAAAATACTCGCTGGAGACAAACACCCAGTTTCATGGCCCAGAAAGCATAGTATGTCATCAGAATTTATATAAGAAACCTTTTCTTGCTGCTACCCATTACTGAGTTGCTCACATTTGCTATTACAGTACTAATGACAGAATACCAAAATAACATCAACAACATAAGTGAAAGTAAATCTCCAAACAAATACAATAAATTCATAATACACTTTTGAACCTGATTTAAATGAATATATTTTTAGACAGTTTGATTACAAGGATATTAGGAATGCATATTCTGACTCAAAATCACAAACTATCCTGAAATATCAAAATAGGAAATCTGGGGCCTGCTTCTGCAGATTGGTTACAATCATCAACTCCGGGGCTAACTAGTAAACATATTTATGAATTTAGAAAGCACTTTTGAGCATGTTGAAGTATTTATCATTTACTCTCTATTTTAATATATATTTTGCCACTGAATAAACAGAGTTTTTGTTATATTACCGATTTTTTTACCTTACCTTATTTTTTATTTATTTATTTTTTAAAACATACACTAGTACACTATCCCTGTAATTAAATTAGGCTTGGTAGGAAAACAGCGCTTCCTCTCAAGCTGTCCTCTGATGCTGTTTATGACTAAGTGAAAGACTTTATCATCCCATACCCATCTTCCTTTTATGGTCATTGTCTGCTTCCTGAACTGCTATTAATTTTCGTTATCTCCTAAGAGAACATCAGCATTAGTCCCATAAGCTTGTACAATGAATTACTTCATTCGGGTTCCTCATAAGTTTGGTTGCTATTTCCTGAACTTATCTTGTCAGTATGTTGCAGTAAAAATGAGATTTCCTTGAGTATTCCTTGAGTGGTGCAGAAAACAAATACACTTTGTGACATGATGGTTTTTGCTTTAGTTAGAAAGTCCACTATAAACATTTATCTGACTTCTTTCACCACTGTTTTAAATGAGTATTTGAAGATGATAATCCATGCAAAGATTGTTTTTTTCTTTTTTTTTGTGATGTAGCTTCTTGTAGAGAAAAACAAATTAGTCCTGACAGATTTTTTTTCAGGTCACCCGTGGTTATGGAGGAACCCTGCTGTATTCCTTCTGTATATTTTCAGAACAGCTGCCACTGTATTATCTCCTTTTCAAAAGCTACAGACAGAAAATCTCTTTTACCTACTCATTAAAAAAAAATGCAGCCAAGTCATTTAAAATCTCACATACGAAAAACAGTTTATAAAACCTTTTACGTGTGTATGTAACTAAGTATATGGTCAACCTATGTAGAGATGAAGTGCCTTTACGTGTTTGGAATATGAATAACAAAACATTTTATTTTCACTGTCATTGACAAGGCATTCTAATTTAATAGGAGTCTTTCACTTGAAACACCCCTTTTCTCTGCATTTTGCCTTTCAGTGTAGCCAGTGAACCTCAGGATGTGAATCTGTATGAATCATGATCTCTTAAAGGAGTTGATTGTAAAATATGGTGTACAGTTAGATTTCATAGCATTTCCAAGCTTAAAATTCAGGATCAGCTCTTGTGATATCAGTATGAACCATAGTAAAGTTGAAATCAGAATGTGCTCAAATGTAATCATACAGGGGAATGCAGTGATACTGATTAAATTCACAAAGCCTGATAAACAATCTACAGAGGAAGAATAATATCAGTAATTAGAGACAAAAAGAAGTTCCTGGTAAAGATATGATCAAAGAGGCTAAATGTGCTGATCTGTGATTGTTCAGTCTGTGCAGTCTGATCACTGCACAGAAGTTGTAATGAATTTCAATACCTTTGAAATATTCTGATATTATAATAAAGGTAGTATATTTCCTATTTGTTTTGACTGTGTATGGGATATACAGAGAAGAAAAAATTAACACCAGCTTGTGCTTTTTTTTTTTTAATTATTCTTATGAATATGCTGTATTCCTGTGTTATTATGCTAAAAACGATTGTTCTCAATAACATTATAATTGTTTTCCAAGTCCACATAGGGTTTGGTTTGGTTGGATTCTTTTTGTTTTTGTTTGTTTTCAGAGATTAGAGAAGCACTGTGTTTGCTGGAGGTACTTGCTTGGGATGTTTTATTATGTTGATTTGTGTGGAGAGAAAAAACATATATTGACACAAATTACCATCAAAATATGACCTTCGGCATTAAAACTGAAGATCTGACCTTTAAAGATATTAGAACCTTAGTTCAGAACATGTTTAATTAAATATCTTCCAAAGTAAGAATGAGATATTCTGGAGAATAAAGCAACGTGTTATACTTAGCCAAAAAAATTGAGCTGTTTTAATATTTTGCAAAGTCAGTCTTGGACAGTCCACATCCTTCCTCACTAGAAGTGTCTTTCCTTAACCTAGCAGAAAACAAAACAGTCGTTAATGCAGACAAACCATGAGGTAAATGGGAACAGATTCTGTTGCCTGTGACCAACTGGAGGTAGGGTTACGTCTAAAATGTCTGTCACAAAGCCTATAGTTAATTTAATGATGTGAGTTACAGTAACGTTTTCTAAGATATCTGGGGGGGTGGGGGTGGGGGGTGGAAATAAATCCAGATTTTTAGTGTGATGTCAAATTGAGTTAATTGGCAAGAATAGTTGAGGATTTTAAAGCAGATGAACTACTTGAACCCTTGTATCTCACAGGGAGCACGGAGAAATTCAAGAGTTCTTATTTTTCAATTGCAATGCCTTTATAGGTCGGTTTCCATATCTTGGGAAAAATTGAGATGCTTCAGCCCTGATTCTATTGATGTTCTGAATGAGAATACTGTTGAGAGGTATTGAGTGGTGATTTGAGTGAAAAGCTTAGATAGAACACATTTATTTCACGTGTATGAGCAATAATTAAACAGAGAACATGATTTTTTTTGTTGTTGTTTTGTTTTTTTCCTTGTAGTAGAACAGCTGGCTGTGAAAATGAACTACAGAGCTATTTGATAGATTCTGAAAGCATTTCTTAGTGCATGAATTGTCTTTTGATATGAATTCAGATTTTGTTTTGCAGGATTCTACCCAATGCGTTTTTAAATTTATCTCAGGGTTTGATTCATTCCTGGCCATTTGCTTATTAAAGTGTTATTTTTTTCATATTTTTCATATTTTTTCATGTTGGATTTTAAACCAGTCCTTTAGAACTCTACAAGACTCCTTGGAAATTCTGCTTAGACAGGGTACAAAATACAGAAGCAGATATCCTTGACCCACATCTGCCATGCTATTGAGAAGTTCATTTTATCTAATCTGGATATTTTTTCCCCGTATCCAGTTGGGGAAACTGTCATTTTTTATTTTTTTTTTTCCATCATCCAGTCACTTTCTCCTTACTTTAAACTCAACAGCAGGCTACATGAAGCTGATTTTTTTATGTCATTGAGTGTACTGACTAAGTGCTGGATAGAGAACCCAATCCTTTCTAGTATGTAGTTTCTGTACAGACTGTTAAATTGGTCATCAATCTTTCAGGTTTTTCTTCATTAAAACAGTACTGACATACTGACTCTCAGAAGTCAGCCCGAAATATAGTTAGGTGTTTCTAGGACACATTTTTTTTTTATTATTATTATTTTCTGAGTATTTTTGAAAATCTCTAATACTGTTTCTAGAAGGATTTTTTGCTCTGTGGAGATGATAGATAGAGAGATAAATAAATAAATAAATAAAATGTTTTATCTATAGCTAATGTTCTGATTTAAGGTGATTAGTAAGATTAATCTTCTATATGATTCTGTAGGTTTATATATCAGTTTCTGTGTTCTTGTAATTTCTGATTTTCAAGTTCGCAAACAGTAGTCTGTGCCTGAATATATCCAAACACTTAGCATTTCCCCAAAGCATATTAAGAAATAATTCTAGAAATCCTGGAATGTGACTTAGGGATATATTCTTTTTTTTTTTTTTTCTTGTTACTATCTGATGATCATTTACAAAGTTCTTCATTAAGATCACTGAAATGAGCTGTCGCTGTCTAGCATTTAGTATACGTTTTTATACAAGAGAAAGAGAATGCAGCACTTGCTCATAATGTTCTATTACTAGCTAGATTAAAAAAAAAAGTGGAAAAAAAAACAATAAATTATGTTTTTACTCAATTTGGGAATCATGAGATGACTTAATATCTGTGAAATGATTATGCAGATATTACATTCAGTGCTCAGAAACAAAACTAAAGCTTTTTTTTGTTTGTTTGTTTTGTTTTGTTTTTAAGTGCCATATATGTCTTCATCACATTTAAACTTTTGAATTTGCATGTAGATGTGATCATCAGGCTGGTTTGAGTTTGAGCACAAGTATCTCACATGCATAGTTATATTGCAGATGTTGAATATTTATCAGTACTTCACTTGGAAGTGCATGTTCCCAATTCTTCTAAGAGTTTTATTCACAGTCCTTTAACTTATATATTGTGGTGAGATGGCACACACCATTATTATTTTTTTTTTTTCCCTACCAAATAGTGAGAGAACTTAGCTGTCCCACGTGAAGAACATTTTGTAGAAAGGCAGAAAGCACAGGTGGCGGTGTAATTATTTTGTGTACCTACCTCTTACAATTCTGTATGCACCCATACAATCTCTAAACATCTTCAGAGGTAGGAGCTTCATTATCTTCATCATACAAATAGGCTAAGAAATGGAAAAGTGAATTGTCACACTTAGAGATGGTAATGATGCCACCAAATCTGGTATTCAGTGCTGTAAATAGAGTCGGGCTATCAGAGTTAAAGCAACAATGAAACCGAGAGAGCTGTCATCTTGGGAATAAAGGGATCCATCCTCACCAGAACTTCATAACCTTCAGTAAAATCTTTGTGAGTCTTCATTTCCTCTGGTGCTCAGCACAAACAGTGCATATACTAGCAGCAAAGCTTTCACCTCAACACACTAGCAGAAAGTATACACCAGCACCATACACTTGGGTAGAAAGTGTACTGCACTGTCAGAGTAGTCCTCAGTAGAGACACTCAGAAGATAAAAAGCCTTGGAGCCACCAAGGTTCTAGGCAAATAACCAAAAAATGAAAGCAGCAGCAAGTTCAAGAGAAATTGTTGCTTACTGATGTGTGAGAGAAAAAGAGTTAACTTTGCAGCTAAAACAAAGGAAGTACTTAAAATTCTCATCTTTGCTTTTGGGAGATTGACAAATATTTATAACTCTCTGGGGAGACAGGTTTGAACAGAAGACCAAACACTGACGGAAAGATTCCTCTGCTGAAAGCAAACTGGGGGAAAAGAAAAAAAAGAAAACAGGTTCTAAAAGATAGTTATCTCCAGAGTAAAAATACCAAGAAGACCAAAGCATAAAACTCAAATAGTCTTTTCTAAGAGTCTTATAGAAAAAGGATTCTGTCACAAATATAACTGGTTACACTATTATAGAGAAAAATATAGAAAGATAAAACAGAAATTTACTATAAGAAAATAAATTTATGCACGGATGGAACACCAGAAATCACTGGGAACACTAACAACATAGTGAAATAAAATCAGTAAAAAATCAATGCTTTAGTTTTAACACAATTAATAACATTGATACAGGTGCTATTCAATTTACAGAACATTAAAACTTGTACGAAGTGTTCAAATATTTTAATTTTAACATAACTAATAGTATCAATACAGGTACTATCCAATTTTTAGAGCATATAAGTTGTGTAAGGGATTCTTAGAAGCAGGTGTAATACTGTTTTCATGTATTAAAAAGGAATTATAGGTTTTACAGTATCTATTATTTCGATGCACTGCTCCAACTCCTTCATTATGTGCACATCACAAGAATAGAAACAGTATGTGTTTTGTTGTAATAATTATTAAACTAACATCTCATACTGACTGAGAAAGTAGTTGTTTGCTTAGTTCCCTACAACATCCAGCTGTGAACTTTTTATCTTACAATCTCTTAATAGCAGAGGTAGACCAACTAACATATAGCTCCTAAAGGAAATGGTGATACTAGGTGCTAATCTTCCAATTAAGATAAAAGAGATACCTAGATATCTATCTGAGTATTTGAGTGTACCCTCAGTAAGTCTGCAGATGATACCAAGCTGGGGGGAAGTGTCTATCTGCTGGAGGGTAGAAAGGCCCTGCAGAGGGACCTGGACAGGATGGGTCAATGGGCAGAGGCCAATGGCATGAGGTTCAACATAGCTAAGTGCCGGGTCCTGCATTTTGGTCAAAACAACCCTGTGCGATGCTACATGCTCGGAGCAGAGTGGCTGGAAATCTGTGCAGAGGAAAGGGATCTGAGGGTGTTGATTGATGCTCACCTGAACATGAGCTGGCAGTGTGCCCAGGTGGCCAAGAAGGCCAGTTGCATCCTGGCTTGTATCAGGAATAGTGTAGCCAGCAGGACCAGGTGATCAACCCCTTGTACTCAGCTCTGGTGAGGCTGCACCTTGAGTACTGTGTTCAGTTTTGAGCACCTCACTACAAGAAAGAAATCAAGGCCCTGGA
Source organism: Anser cygnoides (assembly GCF_040182565.1). NCBI lineage: Eukaryota > Metazoa > Chordata > Aves > Anseriformes > Anatidae > Anser > Anser cygnoides. Next base: position 51,630,953 of record NC_089912.1, on the reverse strand, counting down.
AAGTGTTCAGAGAAGGGCTACAAAAATGATGAAGGGCCTGGAACACAAGTCCTGTGAGGAGCGGCTAAGGGCACGGGGGTTGTTTAGTCTGGAGAAGAGGAGGCTCAGGGGAGACCTTATTGCTCTCTACAACTACCTGAAAGGAAGGTGTGGACAGCTGGGGGTCAGCCTCTTCTTGCAAATAAGTAGCAGTAGGACAAGAGGGAATGGACTCAAGTTGCACCAGGGAAGGTTCAGGTTGGAAATTAGGAGACATTTCTTCTCAGAAAGAGTAGTCAGGCATTGGAATGGGTTGCCCAGGGAGGTGGTGGAGTCACTGTCCCTGGCGTTGTTCAGGGAAAGGTTGGTCACAGTAATTAGAGACGTAGTTTATTGGTTATATTGGTGGAAGGGGGGTGGTTGGACCAGATGATCTTGGACGTCTTTTCCAACCTTAATGATTCTATGATTCTATGATATGTGCTAGAAACTTGGTGCCATTTGTCTGGGCACTATTGCAAGATATATAAAAAATAAAAATAAAAATAAAAATAAAAATAAATAAAAATAAAAATAAAAATAAATAAAAATAAAAATAAAAATAAAAATAAAAATAAAAATAAAAATAAAAATAAAAATAAAAATAAAATAAAAATAAAAATAAAAATAAAAATAAAAATAAAATAAAAAGAGAGAGTTATTAACCATGAGAGGTGATAAAATTCCATGATACTTCTAATCAGGATTTATGTGTATGCATGTTAGTTATTAATAAAGCAGCTACTTGTTCAGGCTGTAAGAAAGTTTATGTTTAGTGGTATGAATATTCATTAAATGACTTTCTTGTTCTACCTGTGACATTAGAAAGTAATCATTTACTTCTTTGCAGTGCTGTATCTGTTTAGGATGAGAGCTAGCCCAAATAGCACAATGAAATTAAGTGTTCTTGATGATGCACGTCAAAATTTTTGTAGTACTCACCGTAATATCTAAACAGTGCTTTATGAATCTTCAGGCAGATAAGCAAGACAGCATGTAAATGCAATTTGATCTCACTCATACACTTGAGAAAGATATTGTAATATTTTTCTGGGGGAAGGGGATTTGTGAGTGATCTGATTCATTTTTGTAGTAGAAGAAAAGCACAATATAAAATAGCCTATAAAAAAAAAAAAACAATAAATTGAGAAAATATGACATTTCAGGAACATGCATGAGTATGTGTAGTTCAATTGCAGTGATTTTTCTCGGTGAGACTACTCATTTGCTTTAAGATAAGTTATGTCATAAAAATAAATAAATAAATAGATAAATAAAGCCATGGGCAGCCAATCAAGAAATAATTTTCTGAATGTGATTATTTGATACAGAATGCCTGGTTTTATGATAACCTGATCAATATTGCTTTTTCACAATTTCAACAGTTAGGCAGTCTCATTGGATCAATTTTACAGGATGATGCAAAACTGAAGTTGAAAGGTCTTATTTTAATGTGCAGTGTTTTTATCACATTATCTGAAATGTTTTGGAGCAGGTGCTTTTTGGACTCAAATGTACTATGTGAATGCTTTTCCTGTCTTTCGTACGATCAAATTAAATAATGAAAACAAAAGCAAGACAGTTCATTATGATATTTGAAAAATCTTCTCTAATTATATTTAGCTGTACCAATCTCTAATTATACCCTTTTTTCACTATAATGGAAAAGCCTGTTTTATGAGATTCTTTTCAAAATCATATTACTTAAATAATATGTATTAAAATGTTTGCTGTTGCATTCATTAAAAAGAAAGACAATGATATCTCTGAAAGCTTCTGTAGCTAATTCTAGGTACTCAGAAGAAATCACAGAATTTACACAGGTTACTTTTTGGTCATACATATGTTGTGCTTGTGTTTAGCATTGCTATAGTTTGCTGCTAGACATTGGATATACACTTTTTCCTTACCCAGAGTCATTAGAAAAATATTCTCCCAGTTTGCAGGTGATGTCTCCTGAGTTCTAGACCCATGATGATTTCTAATGTCCTGCATTAACTTTGAAACAGGACATAATAACTTGCATTTGATATTTGGATCAATTTTTGCTTTTCAGAGATTAATGTCAGAAATTTTCTAAGGAAATTTTATACACTTTTCTGGAAGTACAGAATTTGTACCTAAATTTGTGCATGAAATATGTTAAATATACTACCTGTGGTGGTCAAGAATTTTTTTATTTTTTATTTTTTTGATTTTTATTCAGAGACTTAATAGTGAGAAAGGTGGTTTCTGTAAGCTTATTTAAAACTGATAGAAACACCTAGGTGTGCTTTCTGTCAGTTGTTTGAGACTCCAGTAGGAGAGAAGACTGCAAAGCCATTTTTTTTTTTCTTTAGAAGACCTAAGCTATCATCAGTAGTTCATGCTATCCTACTTGCTATATGAGTGTCACAGGTGGAATTGATATGCATTTCATTTAGAAGAGAGAAGCAGCAATATGTTTTATTGATATTAAGTAGTGATTTATCAAAGCTTACATGACTTCAAGATTCAGTGATGACACTAGCTATTTACTGTATAGAGGAGAGGGTAAGTGAGATGCACAGGGGATACCCTCTTGTTGAGTCACAAGGTTCAGAGAGGACCTCCCTGCTATCTAACCTCCTACTTAGAAGATCCTAAGTGTGGCTGGATCCAATCCTAGTCCCATACTTGGCCAGCAGTTATGTCTAATGGATTATATGTGCACAATTAATCTCAGATATAATCTAAGTGAAGCTTACAAAATTAAGCAAGCTATTAGTCACTCACTGAAGATCTGCTGTGGCAAGGAATTTCTCAGCATTGAAGAGTGAGGGATCTATGCAGCAGGTGTAACCTCAAGAAGAGTCCCTACTCAAGAGGAGATCCTGCTGTGCAGCCCACTGCCATGCAGGAGACCTCAAAGGGCTCTTGGGCTGCTTACTATTTATGGGTAAAGTGATTGACTTATAGTGATATTTGAACGTCAACTGCAGATGTTAATTTCTTCCAAATTTGGCTTGAGTTGGGCATATACCAGCACGGTGAGTAGGTGGGTGCCTTGCTCAAATTAGCCCTTGGCTGTTATCCGTCTCCCCTGAATCCACGATGAGCCAGATGCAGCCATCACAACCAGGTGTATCCATTACAACCGCCACTGGACGTTGTCACTTGAGAAGGGCTACAGGAAATAAAGATCATTTCAGAGGCTAGGGGGAAGCACATTGTCATAATGAGCTGGTAAAGATGATCACAGTCAGCAACAGAGATGTGGGAATTTGCTGGGTACTTGCTGATAGTTTCTAAAAGCTTCAGACATTCTGGTGCAGGAGAAAATTCCCTCCGTGTTCAGGCAAGAACTTTGCAGAACTGTTCCTTCAGCCATGATTTCAGTGATACTGAAATTTATGCAAACCTAGTTACTAAATACAAAAATATTATGTTACATAGTAAACTTGAATATGTATCTTGGTAAATTTTGGCCTAATGGTTTACAAATTTGAAAACTCAAGAAAGAATGTTCTTTTGCTCTGTAGAAGCATAATGATTTTTGAAGCCCAAACGTAAAGAAAATGTTTTTGTTAAAGGTCTTGGTGGTTCTCTTCCAGGGTAGCTTGTTTGTGGTTTTCTAAAGGGAATTATGATGGTAAGGTGGGGTTATGGATATAAGAGTGTTTATGTTCCTGTTTATTACATCACCTCCATCAGGTTCTGTAATAATATGCAGGCTTAGATGTATCATTCTAAATATTAACCTTCCCCCCCCACCACTTTTTTTTTTTTTTTTTCAGAATCATTTTAAAACATCATGGTAAACAGTTCATTCAGACTTTTTTTTTTTACACCTTTTTTTTTTACTTTTTTTTTTTTCTTTTCTGGGAGTGCAGTACATAAAGCAAGAACACATACACATGTTAAGAAAAAATATATATACACTATATATTAGAAAGAAGTTTTCCTCATTTGCCAAGTGAGACAGATTACTCGAAATTCAAAAGCGACCAAACCCACTTTTTATAATCCCTAATACGTTTCAAGCTAAGGTAATACTCAGAGCAGATTATGTCATAGCAGTTATTTAAATAATATAACTTAGTATGGTTAATTAATTAATTAAAAGCAGAAGGATGTACAGATTGATTTTTACAGTCTTCCCAAAGTGCAATATACCAAAATGCTGTTGTGTAGTGTTAGAATAAGACTACATGCTATATATTAATCTAGCTGCAGAAATTTTCTCAGTTACTATAACATCTGACCTGCTCCCAAGTACTTCAAAAGAGTGCAAATAATAATCTTCCTGACTACCTCTCCATTCTACAGGGAAATTAGTTTGATCCCTTTTCTCTAAAAGAAATGAGTTTTGTATTTGGTTATATAATGGATGACAGTTTTTATTGCTAATAAATCCAAGGAGAAACAGTTGCATTGTTGAACTCAGACACAACCTTGGTACTCTCAGTCAACTGTGTTGCTTATGTGGAATAGTGTCTCTCAGATTCATATCTTTGTATTCTTCTTGTTTTTGATTCATTTGCATCTTGCTCATACAACTTACCATGTGCTAAGTATGTCTACAGTTGGCGCAGAGCTTCTTGTGCTTACACTGTTTTTCATGTCCTCAACACATGCAATGCTATGCTAAGCTTAGTCTCTCAGACTGTCTGTTTAAAGGCAGGAACTGGCTCTCTACAGCTGTTTTACTTCATTAATTTCATTAACAGAACAGTTTGTGATGACTTTGCAAATAAATAACTTTCATAACATGAAATCTTTCTATTCCTTTGCATATACATGTATTTTTACTTCATTTTTCGTAGCCCTTTCTGTTTCTCCTAGCCTTCCAGCCACCACATTGGTCTGCTTGAACATTACCTCAGTATGCATTTGGGCCCACAACTTCCAGCTACACAGAGTATCTAATTCTTTCTGTCCATGCTATTTCTTTATTCTACTGGAATTCAATCACTGCTGTGTTAACAAGGGATTTTTTTCATTTGTAGAAATTTATTTCATAAAAAATATAGTAAAATAAATACACCACCTCTCCAGTTGTTTTTTTTTTTTTTTTTTGGTAGAAAGTGCATTTTTAGTTTCATTTTTGATCAGCTAGATAAAAGTTGGTGAGAAAATTATATTGAAAGAAAAGTGAAAAAGAAATGCTTACGTGTACTCTACATAAAAGCAATTTAATATTTAGCAAGTAAATGCTCACAAATATTGGTGATGACATTTTTCATGTATAATTTAGAAGTACTCAGTCTGACTAGATTGTAATAAATTTCATTTTATGCTGCCTGTCACAGGTTTTGATGTCATTGTATTTTTTAGAGGTAACATTGGATTTCATGATTATTTAAAATGGCTGTGATGGGATTGCATGCGTTATCCTTGAGCTCAGGCTTTAAGACAGTTCCATTAAAAAACTTTTTTTTTTTTTTTAATATCTTATGCCAGATCAAAATCTCAGTTCAAATTACTGACAATATAATTTGTGGGGCAATTTGTTGACTAAATTGCAGCAAGAATTATAGCAAAGCTGAGTGAGTCCTGTTTTGTTCTGTGTTCAACATCTTGTGAATGAATCCCTACACCATTCGTGATTTACTGTTCCATGAGAAATATGAGCTGCTATTGCCAGACAAATGTGAAAGTATCATCTTTAAAGTACATCTCTGTCTTTCAGTCTTCCAGAAAGCCTGCTCGAGTTTGCTCAGTTCAGTTCACAATGGTTCACAATAGGTCTTTGAAAGCCATGTGGTGTTGTGAAAAATGCTTTGGAAGAACACAAATGTGATTTCTGAACAGATCAGAAAGAGCACTGCCTTGGATCACCAAGTGCTCTGTTCCTGCTTCAGAGGCAGACTTCTGTCATCCTAGGAAGCATGACTGGATATTGAGTTTTCTTTCACACAATAACTCAGAGTACAGACATTGTCAGCTATGAAAGCAGTACTTCCTATTAAATGCAGAACATGTTAAATCCTCGACTAGTCCCATTTCAGTTTCTGGCAGCAGCAGTATTTCATGTAGAAGAAGAAGTCTCAGTTCTAATGTTTTTAGGGTAGCAAAATAATCCTCAGAAAAACAGTGTTTGTAACATAGTGTATCTTTGTCTTTTTGAGAAGAAAACCTTGGAAGTGTTGGCTACCTTAGGCTTTAGAAATAATCAAACTTTTTTACTATTTATTTATTTATTTATTTTAATGTTACCATTTATATGTTGTAAGCCACGTATATATTACTAAGTGATTGTATGAAGGTGTAGCGTATTGGATTTCCAAATAACTCCATGCTTGTTAAAGGATATTTACCAGGCAGTAGTAATTATCAAACCTGGACACAGAATTGTGAGAAAGCTAGTTTTTAAGCAGTGTGTGTCCTCTACACAGAAAGCTCTTCTGTTTTCTTCTGGAATAGAAGTAAATTAGTTTCCCTCAGAAGAAAAATATACCTTTAACTTCCTTGTCTTTACACTTCCTCAGTACTATTTTGACTTCAGTGGTGAAAATCACACAAAGCCAAAAGAAAATCCATATCTTTTTTTTTTTTTTTTCTTTTTTCCTATGCCAGTTCTTCCCTATTAGTGGATCCCTAGGCATCTCCTCAGTATATGTGAGAGCAAGGGAACGTTTTAGTAAGTGGGCAAGAGAGATGAGGGAGTCCTCCCTCATATTCAGAAATATGGGGAATGAGGTCTAGAGTACACCCATTCCCTCCACAGCCAAGCCACCAGGAAAAGACTTCACCATCCGCCCATACAGGAACTTATTTTGTGTCCTCCATTCATGTAGGTTCAAAGGTTCTGCACATTGTATTATTGCCAGCATTTTGGATTCTCTCTGTAAGTCATAAATACTAGAAAGAGATGGTAAAGCATGTTGCCTTACTCTCCTATATTTTTCTTCTTTCATCCAGGATTTCCATAGTTACAAGGCATGTGTTCATAGGGCAGAAAGATTTGAAAACAAAACCAAACCAAATGGGAAGTTACTCTATTAGTAATACCCATTGATACTATTACAGTCACCTTTCACAGTCATACAAGTGTTATGAATGTTTTGAACTTGTTCTTCTGACCAATATAAATGAATGCTGCATTAGATGCAGAAAAACTGTACATAGTTTGTACCAGCAACATGAATGTAATGCTTAATAATAATGAATTTCAAGGGAAGATATCCCTTCAATTACATCTCCAGTGCCCACTGTCTCTTCTGACATCTATTTTTTCTCATTCTCTACAACAATAGCACTTTTGTTGTTTCTTGTTCATGATTATTTTTGCTGTTTATTGAAATGCTGCATTAACATCCAAATTATAACACCTGTATGGGCACACTCTTATGTCAGGCACCATAATAAACAGTTGGAACATAGCCTCTACTTTTACTAATGGACTGTTAATTCACAGCAACAAGAGTGTGTTTTATGTCCTAACCCAAAGACCTTTGTCAAAACAAGAAAGTATAAAATTTCAATTCCCTTATTCCTTGTTTCCTTCTTTTAAGGGACCAAACTGTAGGCATTCTTGGACAATTTGTCAAGATCTCTCTGCAAGGCCTCTTTGCCCTCGAGGGAGTGAACAACTCCTAATTTAGTATCATCTGCAAACTTACTTAGTGTCCTGGTTTCACCTAGGATAGAGTTAATTTCCCTCATAGTAGCTGGTAGGGTGCTATGTTTTGGATTAGGATGAGAAGAGTGTTGATAACACACTGATGTTTTAATTGGTGCAGAGCAGTGCTTACACTAAGCCAAGGACTTTCCAGCTAGGCTGGGCATCGGTCAGTGGGTGGTGAGCAATTGCATTGTGCATCACTTGTTTCGTACACAGTAGTATTAGTAGTACTAGTATCACTATTATTCTTCTTATTGTTATTATTATTATTACCATCATCATCATCATGTCTTAATAAACTCTCTTTATCTCAACCCACAGGCTTCACTTTCCCGTTTCTCTCCCCCATCCCAGAGAGGGAGGGGGGAGGGTGAGCGAACGGCTGTGTGGTGCTTAGCTGCTGGCCGGGTTAAACCACAACACTTAGTATGAATTCAAGTCCTGCATCCAGATCATTTATAAAAATATTAGGCAGAACTGGCCCTAAAATGAAGCCCTGGGGGAACCCCACTATTGACTGGCCACCAGCTTGATATAACTGCATTTGCTATATGCCTTTGAGTCCAACCCATCAGCGAATTGTTAACCCATCATATTATGTATTTTTCTAACTGTATGCTGGGCATTTTGTTCAGAAGGATGCTGTGAGAAGTAGTATTCTAAGCTCTGCTGAAATCCTAAATGGTTGTTACTTATATTGTCCATAATATTATTCATATATTACTTACTACATTATTATTATTACTTATTATATTACAATATTACTTATATGATGTTTATATATTATTTATTACTTATATATACTATTCAGATAGTAAATATTTTATTTCTATTTATATATTTATATTTATTATTATTTATATAATATATAGAGAGAGTATGTGGTATATATATACTATATACTACTTAGTATTATTTATATATAACATTTTACTATTACTCTCATGTGAAAACAAATTTTAAACAAAGCTGATGGTATATCCACTCCAGTTCCATTGTCAGGTCCTTAAATTTTGCAGCTGTGACATTAATGCAGTTAGTATCATTTATGTTTGTCAGCTTGGATTGCAGAGTATGTAGGCTGCATTAAAAACCATTCAGTAAAATTATAGCATAGTGGAAACAACATATCTGAAAGCCTTGTAACATCAGTAACAGTAATCGTCACAATCACAAGCTGAGTTCATCTCACTGTCTTAAGCAGTATTATCATTCCAGTAGGTTTTACACATCTAGTGTAACATGCTTAAAGCAAAGGCAGTCATCATAGTACTGCTGTTGTTCTTCCCCCTTCATTTTTAAAATGAAAGGAAGGAGAAGGAAAAAAAAAAAAAAAAAAAACAAAAAAAAACACAGATACATTAAAATATGGACTAGACAGAGCAATCGTGTTTTCCTAATCCTTATTCTTGGCAAGCCCCCAATTTAACCGTGATTTAATGTAATCTAAATCCTAACCCTGTCTGGAAACTAGACCTCAAATTAGAAATCGTAATCATGAAAATTCATATTGCTCCCCTTTGCCGTGCACTTGCCTTTTATTCAGCAGTGCAAAATACATAGTTTCATTCTTATGACATTTACATATGGAAATATATGGGAGGCTGTATCCTCTCTGTTTCAGATGTTTAGTGTTTCTTTCACTAAATATGTGATAGCGTGCACTTAAAACACTTCACATCCTCTGCCTTTGGTTCATTACCATAAATCTGGGTGAATCCTCTCCATATGTTAAAGAGGGGACATTTGGCAGGGATTCTTGGATTCCCTGCATTTCTTTAGGACATGACCTCTTCTATTTCCCTTTCCATTCCCACTAAGAATAACAAATATCCAGAAATTCAGTCATGGACAAATTTGGGCACATGATGTTCAGATGATATGCTGTGCCATGACAATTAGCTATGACAATGCCCAAGTACAGAAGTGAGAATAACTCTATTTTGAGGCTTGCTTTTCTTATATAAGTGAGAATTCTCCAACTGCTGATTCTTGCCAGCAGGTATTTTCATGTGAGTGGGACAGGTCATGTTGGAAAGAACTTGCTGTGCACAGCTTTAATTTAGCAGATTTTAAGAACTTAAGAAAGTACAAATTCCTTTTCCATTTTCACGTCATTATGAAAATATCTAATTTCAAAGACTCAATGTACTAATTTGTTAAAACAGAGAACTTATTTAAGGCTGAATTCTAAAAACAATGAACGCTTACTGTCTTAATGCAATGTGAAATTGCTGCTTCAACATTCATACAAATGATAGTTCAGGCTAAGTGGCTTTATGTTTTGTTATAAAGACATTACTTTGCAATTTGCAGAGTAATTGCATAGAGCTTCTAAACAAATTTGTTTTCTTTTGCATCAAAAATGCTTCATGCGTCTTGAAGATATTTTAAAATGTATTTTTAAATGTATGTTTTATAATGAGATTGTATGGACTGCTAGTTTCTTGTTGAATATTTAGTGACTGACTCTGATCATCTAATCAGTCCCTAATTCGTTTTCCTTTGTGGTATAATTGCTTGAAATGTAAGATAAATCACAGCAGCTACCTTATATTCTTAATATGTATTTTCTTACAACGCAGCCATTTCCCACTTTTACTGACCTACAGCACCACTAAATAAAAATATCCATCTGTACGTAACAGCTTTGAACAAAGAACCCTGGGAAAAGAATTAATTGTCTGTTCATGATTAGTTTTTTGGCAAAATTTACTTTGTAAAATATTTCAGTAGGAATAATGTTTATTAATTGACACTTTTCTTATTCTTCATATCTTTTCAAACTAACTTAGTCTTTTATGTATAAACAGCTGTTTTTATTTTTTCATTTATTTTATTTTATTTTATTTTATTTTATTTTATTTTATTTTATTTTATTTTATTTTATTTTATTTTATTTTATTTTATTTTATTTTATTTTATTTTATTTTATTTTATTTTATTTTATTTTCATTTGCATAGTTCTTTATTAGTAGAGCAGAATACCAGCTTTGCTGCAAAGTGTTGGTTTTCATCTTTCCCCCACTCCCTTTGATTTTACTGTTTTCAATCCCACTTTCAGTTCAGTTGCAGGAAGAATGATTTTGAATAATATGGTCATGATGTCAAAACAGTGCAAATTATATGCTGTTGCCATCTGGAATAGTGAAAATAAAAGCTTTATTTACACTGTTCTTTGAAATAATAAACTTCATTGCAGCAGTTTATCTTCAGTATCTATAATGTATTCTGGGAATACTCCATGTGTCTTTTTATTCCATGAGCTACAGAATGACTAAAATTTGCCAGTGGCAAAGCCATCAGTAAATCTTGAAATAGATTAAACAGATTTTTTTTTTTTTTTCTGAATAGATCGTAGAACCTCCCCCCATTTCCACAAAGAGAATAATTGTTTCACATAGGACAGTGTATTTTAAAAGGCACAGTGAAATACTTTGAGTATGCATCTTAGCTAAATTACATAGATTAAACTAGACAAATTACACAGATTAAATTACAGGTTAATATGTCTATTCTGGAACACAGGTGTGTCTGTGATGTAAATTGTTTATGTGGAAGAAAATACTTAACACCAGTATTACCCAGTTTTCATGTCAACTATCTTGGGCCCAGGTGCTGTTATCTTGCCCTTATACTCCATAATCCGCAATCAATGTCAGCACAATTTTCTTCGGGTACTTCACTTGTACACTTCATACCTGTAATAAAGCAATATTATCTTAGTGTTCTGTATCTAAGAAAATTATTCACAGCATTCTGTCTTATTAAATCACAATACTGATTGTCAAACAGATTCAGCAAGGTAGCTGCAGAAAATTTAGGACTTTAAGATCCTATCTGCCAAAGCTGCCACTTTTCTTGTTTCCAGTAGAGCACAAAAATGATCTGAAAGCAGTTATTTACAGGAAAAGTAGTCAAAATTTAAAGAAGGTGTCATAAATGCTGGATTAAGGTAACAGTTTCTCTTCCTTTAGCTGTGTGGGTAGATTTATCGTGAAGAGTCAAATGTAATATAGTAGATTTGGATGAAGTCCTCTTCTTACTTTGGATCCTGCTTTTGTATATACGTAGACTTTACAGCATACAGACATAGCTTTGGAATTTGCTAAAATCTTATGGAAGAGTTGTATCATTTGATAAAGAGAGATTGCAATAACATGTTTTCCCTTCGAGATGAGACAAAACAATTATAGTTTAGAGCAGAACAGAGCTTGTGATATATAGTTGAGCCACAATTATGTTCAGAGTTTTTGTTGTTTGTTTGTGGAAACTTAGAGTTGAATATAGCTTCTTTTTGTTAGAGCATAATTTAACTTGAAATGGAGGTATTTTCAAAATTACATTCCATCAAAATTAGTGTTTACACAAAAGCTGAGTTTAGTTTAATGTAGGAATCTCAAGGAGACTGTTTACAGATGAGCGGTGTTGAACAGACTAAATACATAAAGAAAAAGTTTAGAAATATTTTCTAAGAACTGTGATCTAAAACAAGGCAAGTAGTTTTGTATCATCCTCTCTTAAGGGTTCATGTGATAACTATCTTGTGTTGTTCTCATCATAGATTCAGTGAAAATTATTTTTTTTGTACAGGCCTTCCAACAACTGGAAATCATACTAGCACAATAGTAAAGGCATTCTCTTAACACCAGTAATGGAATGCATTGTTTCATAGTGACTCAAACTGTTAACACACCTAACAAATTCAAAGAATGTGCTCTATTTCTAAATTTCTTGCATATGCCATCCTAAACAAGATACGTATTACATGTATGACTCACCATGCACGAGGACAGAGAAATCTGCCCTTTAATGGCCTATCAAACTGACAGTACCAAATGGCTTTGAGAAGGTCAAGTGTGATATAAATTGTTGATGAAATGGAAGTTCACTAGAACTGAATATTAATATGAAATATTGGCATATAGCATGGTTTCAAGCCTAATGAACGTACTAATAAGTAGTAAAAATATTTATCTTTTCACCTTATGTACAAGTTTAGAACTACCAGTGTATCAAAAATTTGTAATAGCTATTTTTCTCTTACAGTGACTGAGACTGTTCACTAATATGATGCGCAGCTGTGTTGTACAGTGTTTGATGATTTGTCAAACTTGCTATCATCAAAATGTAAAGACAATTTTGTACAAATCACTAATAAACTTAGGGGAAAAAAAGCAATTATCATCTTAAAAACTAAAACCACTGTGATATGCACTCCAATTAGAAATTTCATTATTTCCCCAGCCCATTTTTAGTTGAATGTTGGGTTTTATTGCCAAATACCTGAAAGCCAGATTGGAAACAAGCCACAACTGTCAAAAATATAACAGTTCTGGCTATTTGAATCCGTTACATTGTGATGTTTCTCATGAAAATTTAATGAAGACCATTCATTCAAAGAGATTCTATGCATACAGGGAATGGATGGAATTTAATTACCCTTATTAAAAATAAGAAAGGAAAGCTCTTTACTACTCCATCCTATTAGTATTCAAGATAAATTATCTTTGTCGTACAGTTGCGTATCCCCAAAAGTAACTCCGGAGTTTTCAATATAAGAAAGGAAGAAGGGAAGGGAAGGGAAGGGAAGGGGGAAGGGAAGGGAAGGGAAGGGAAGGGAAGGGAAGGGAAGGGAAGGGAAGGGAAGGGAAGGGAAGGGAAGGGAAGGGAAGGGAAGGGAAGGGAAGGGAAGGGAAGGGAAGGGAAGGGAAGGGAAGGGAAGGGAAGGGAAGGGAAGGGAAGGGAAGGGAAGGGAAGGGAAGGGAAGGGAAGGGAAGGGAAGGGAAGGGAAGGGAAGGGAAGGGAAGGGAAGGGAAGGGAAGGGAAGGGAAGGGAAGGGAAGGGAAGGGAAGGGAAGGGAAGGGAAGGGAAGGGAAGGGAAGGGAAGGGAAGGGAAGGGAAGGGAAGGGAAGGGAAGGGAAGGGAAGGGAAGGGAAGGGAAGGGAAGGGAAGGGAAGGGAAGGGAAGGGAAGGGAAGGGAAGGGAAGGGAAGGGAAGGGAAGGGAAGGGAAGGGAAGGGAAGGGAAGGGAAGGGAAGGGAAGGGAAGGGAAGGGAAGGGAAGGGAAGGGAAGGGAAGGGAAGGGAAGGGAAGGGAAGGGAAGGGAAGGGAAGGGAAGGGAAGGGAAGGGAAGGGAAGGGAAGGGAAGGGAAGGGAAGGGAAGGGAAGGGAAGGGAAGGGAAGGGAAGAAAGGCTATGGGGAGACCTCATTGCAGCCTTTCAGTACTTAAAGGGGGCTTATAAAAAAGATGGAGAGCAACTTTTTCCTCAGGCAGGAGGATAGGACTAGGGGGAACGTTTTTAAACTGAAAGAGGGCAGATTTAGATTAGATGTTAGCAGGAAATTTGTCACACAGAGGGTAGTGAGGCACTGGAACAGGCTGCCGAGAGAAGTTGTGGATGCCCCATCACAGGAGGTGTTCAAGAAGAGGTTGGACAAGGCCCTGGGCAACCTGATCTAGTGGGTGGCATCCCTACCCATGACAGGGGGGTTGGAACTTGAAGGGTCCACTTTTAAGATGATCTTTAAGGTCCTTTCCAACCCTTACCATTCTATGATTCTATGATACTTGTGTAATTCCAACATCTAGAGTTTCTCAGTGTTTTGAAAACTTGCAGTGCATTCATCCTTACAGTACTTCCCTTTAGCAGTAAACTGTGGTCCATCTTACAGGTAGACAACTGAAGTACAGAGATATCAAATGTTAAGACCAACAGCACATAGGTAATCTGTGAAAAAAGCTAGAATTTTAACTTGAGTCTCCTAAGTCCACGGCCATATCGTACACTGCGTGATCACACTTGCTTAATACTTGTCTTATGTAAAGAAGATTGTTTTTTCCTGTTGTTGAGAGGCATACTAATTCAATATTTCACATAAAACAGTAAGGATGCTGGTAAGATAGCAATATCAGTGTTAGAATGTCCCACAGTGGAAATCTAATGATCATGAGCTGCATAAAGTATCTAAGCCAAATTAATACCTTTTATGTAAAGTAGCCACTTTTTTTATGAACTTTCTGTTCTGTGTCAGCATTTTGGTCACTGTAAGTTACCAAAAACACTGCTTGAGTACCTTTTTTTGCATCAGTTCCTTGTGTATAGCCAGTTATGGTTAGCTTACACATTAGCCAGGCTGGTGATGGGCCTCTCCTAAATTACTGAATAAGAGATCCTTTAAATGATCCATTTCTTTTGCAGAGGATCAAATTCCCCGAGGCTTCCCCACCATTGATATGGGTCCACAGCTGAAGGTAGTTGAACGGACTCGTACTGCAACCATGTTATGTGCAGCAAGTGGCAATCCTGATCCTGAAATAACTTGGTTCAAAGATTTCTTACCTGTTGACACAAGCAACAACAATGGCCGCATCAAGCAGTTACGATCAGGTAAGGTCTTGTTACTGTTTCCACTAACGCCCAGAGTTGTTCTTTCTCACCTTTTCTTTCCTTTCTCTTCCTTTTTATTTTTTATTTTTTATTTTTTATAGGTAATAATTTCTCTTCCTCTTCTCTTTTCTGTGTTACTGAGTGTGTTGTCCATGTCTGTGATGTTGTCATAGCCTTTTCTAGAGTCTATCTCTATGTGTTTGCAGCTTCTGTTTACTCCACATTGCTCACTGCTGTGACTGTACTTTTTGATAATTCTTTTTACTGCTTTTTGCAGTACTTGATGGATCCATTTTCTCCTCTTTCTTTCTTCTTTCCTTTTTATTTTTTTAACAAATTTATTTCAACATTGGACTTCATTCAGAAATTGCAAGGAGTACCAATGGTTATATTCATCAAAATCAAAACCTGCATTAGACACTTCAATTAAAATTTAAAATGTGTTTTGTGCTCTTTTCCACATTTGACTCCAACAAAGATTAGCCAGTTTGAACACATCTTCTTTCCTCTCACAAATACATAAAACACAGTACTTTTTCCCATGCACAATTATACCTTAAAAAAAAAAAGAAAAAAAAAAAGAAAAAAAAAAGAAAAAGAAATTATTGAGTAATCTGTGGATTGAAGTTTTTTGTTTTGTTTTGTTTTGTTTTGTTTTGTTTTGTTTTGTTTTGTTTTTTACTGGCTGAGCATTTTTCCAACACATTTAGCCACAGTAGTGTGCGCCCACACTAAAGCTTTACGAATACTATATTTTCTGGATCTACAGAAGTCTGCTTTTGGTGTAGAATCCAGCTTTTGCTATTTTCTCTCTCTTTGCCCCTTGTACCTACCTAGTAGTCTTTTCACTCTTCTCCTGCCCTAGCATATTCTTCTGTTCTCTTTAAATTAAAAACAACAACAAAAAAAAAAGCCTCTAAATTTATAAAGTTCAAAGCTTATCCCTAAATAACATAATTGGGATATGATAAGCTGTTTTCTTTGGCAATTTTAGTAGATATCGTTATAGAATCTAAGTTGTTTAATCACGTGTCTTCCCAGAATTCTCAGCTTTTGACCTGTCCTGTGATGTTAAATCGTCTTGTTAACTGACTCTTTGCTTGTTGTCAGCAGAACTGTGTAAATTAGCCTTCTGTTAATGTAAACTAAGAATTACTTTTTCACGTGACATAGATGATTTAGTGTATAAAGCTTTAACTGAAAACTTTGTACCAAATTATAAGGAATATAATAATATTTTTATGCTGTCTTTCTTCTCTCCGTATTTAAATCTCCAGAATCTATTGGTAAGTGCTTAGTTCTGAAGCGCACTTCACCCCCACTAATTTCCATATTCAGAATATATTATTATTATTATTATTATTATTATTATTATTATTATTATTATTATTATATGATTAATATTATTATTCTTAAAATGCATGGCATGCATTTTACTAACAGTCAGTGTAGTCACCAGGTCCCTATAGTGGCGCACACGCACACTTCCACAGAAATGTTGTCTTACCAGTTATAGCAACACCTAGAAGAAACAGTACACATGTATCACATAGCTGTAGAACAGTAAATGCCATAATCCAGACTAAACAAAAGTGTTTGTTTTGCAATAGCCTTCAGTGTGTCCTCTTTTTTTTTTATATATATATAGACTTTATATATATATATATTTAAATAGAATATCCAATATTTTCCTTAATTATGTCATAAGTACAGTATTGTAAATTTTACTTTAGGTATTTGAGGCATATTCAATATATATCTAACCCTTTTTATCTAACCCAAACATCTAAGAACTCAGAGACTACTCTGAGAATGGCAATGAAGCCAATTGTAGCCTTTGCCCTTTGTGGTACAATGCACCTTGCTTTTATAACCTGATAATAGTATCTAATATATTCCTGTTTTAACAGTATAGTAATTCAAGTTTCTCTTAAGACCTTATTTAATTCTGTAAATCTAATTTGATTCTTCTTCCAAAGCCCTAGCCTCCTTCTTCTCTTACTAATGCTTCTTCTTTCTAATCTTATTTGCATTCATATTATCCACCCAGGTGGTACACCAATAAGAGGTAAGAGTGCTGAACTAACATTCACAGAATGATCTTACTCATTCTTTCTGTCCTTCCATCCTTCTCATCTTTGTCTTGTTTTTTTTTCTTTTTTTTTTTTTAAAAAAAAAAAAAAAAGAAAAAAAACCAGAACTGTTCATCATCTTATTTATTTTTTCCTTTGTCCTGTTTGGTTAAGATCAGTGACTCTCATATTGTGACCTTTCTTTCTGCGCACTCCCCTATCCTTTCCCTTTTTGGTTTGTTCATAAAAAAAAAAAAAAAAAAAAAAAAATGATGGTTCGATTTGTGATATGCTTCAAAGAAAGCATATCCAAGTCTTCTGGCCATAGCCCAGTCACAGCGTACCATTTGTCCCTCTTTTTTCTTTTTCTTCTTCTTCTTCTTCTTCTTCTTTTTCTTCTTCTTCTTTTTCTTCTTTTTTTTTCTTGTTTTTCCTTCCTTTTTTTTCTTTTTTTTTGTCCTCCTGGAGCAAAAAAAAGATCATTTTTTTTCTTCCTTAGCTGTTCTTGTCCTGGACCAAAGCCAAGATGGTCTGGAGAACAGTAGCAGACATGCAGAAGACAACATGGACTATCTTCTTTTTGTATTATCTTTCACAAAAGGTTTTGTTTTTGTTCTTTTCCAATCCTTTTTTCTTTTAAATTTGTAAAGTTTAATATAATGTCCCCCCCTAAAAATCTAAAGAAATGTGTTTTTTTTTTTTTTTTCTCCCTTTACTGCTTTTTATTATTTCTTGGAGTTATCTCATCTCTGGATTTTTGGATCTTCTAATCTACAGACTTTGGAAATGAAAGGTTAATAATTTATTCTTGGTGGTATGTGTTATTGTTTGTTTTTTTGATACTCTAACAAAGGTGTTTACTTCTTTTGTAATTCTTGTTTTGTATTTTTCTTGGGTTTTGTGACACCACACTGCTAATCCCGCTTGTGGATTTTGATGGGTGTCTTGGGGGGGGGCCCTCTTATGGTCCTCAGCAGTGGTTGGTTGGTTCTTCCTTGTTGGCATAGACCATGTTTTTTAACTTTTTTGTCTTCTAATTCAACTGCTCTTTGTTTTTCAGCAAACGTACTTTAAGATTGTAAGTTGCGGAAAACTGTCTTTCTTTTCTTCCAATCTGCATGTCTTGAGGGAGTTTTGTTTCTTTAAAATAATATTTTGATAATTATGATTGACTAATGCAGTTTCTTTTTTTTTCACTTCAAGCAGCCTTTTTGTTCTTGCTGCACATTTTTGGCTTTCTTCAGCAGAAGATTTCTTGAAGTCTGTCCTGTCTTTTTTACGAGTACCACCTTTTGTGCTACTTTTGTCACTGGATCGGAACAATGACATAAAAATCAAAAGTTTGTAATGACCCAACTACTTAATCTCTTTTGTTTTGTTTAAAAGCCATTCTTCCTTGAAGCAGTCTCACCCATCTTCATTTTAATGGTTTAGGAAAGAGTATTGTTAGAGAGTTGTTGTTTTTTTTTTTTTTTTTTTTTTTGCCAAATGCAAATTGTTTTCCTGTGCTAGCACTGATGATGTGAAAAAAATAATCTCTTTGTTTTTTTCATTGCATCATTTTCTGTCTGTGCATCTTAGCAAGAAAA